>NC_034410.1:105310251-105541068 GCF_002078875.1 Numida meleagris | reverse complement strand
CTGCTGCTGCACCATCATGAAATTCCTAATGAATAATAATTTTTGCCATGCAACATTCATAGAGCATGTTATTCTCCACTTTTTATTTACAATGCTAAAATTGTTCTTGAAATAAATATTTTGCAGAAAACACTGGACAAGGCCCTCTGCAATGCTTTCTTAAAAAAGACTAAAGAAAAAAGAAAACTTTTGCATTTTTTTACAGACATAGCTAATACATTTTGGCCTGAATTTCTTTCCTTCACAAAAGCAAATTTCAATCCTAGTATATAATCTATGTTCATGGCATCTAGCCCGAACATATGTACATGTTGAAATCAGTTTTGCATCTGTTTAACTTTATGCACATGAGTAGTCTAATTCAATTTATTCTGATGAAATGACTCATATGAAACCAAGTGTTTGTGGAACAAGAATTTCAGACAGTAGGGTTCTTCAGGGCAGTAGCTTCTGTTTGCTGAAACTTTATATGGTTCTTAGCACAGGAAATTGTATTTAGATCATCTAGGATCTCTCTTCAAACTATAGCTGTAGTAAAAAGAGAAATAATGAAGTGCAGAACAATTCTTGCAAGCTAAATTGCTTTCTACTACTTTTTATTCCTCTTCTGAGAATCTCTTCAGTATTAAGTGAAGTCACTCTGGTCATTCCTTCATAACAGGCTACCAGGCTGATGCTGTTGGCCTTCTGGTAGCCATTGGCAAAGTTAAATACTGTTGTTTATCTCGGCTAGACTCTCTGATAAGTTATAATAATCATCTCCTATCTACATGGAATCATGTTCTTCCTGAGACTGATTATTCAATGAATTCAACACCTCCTACAAGGAAGAGTTATCTGAATGGGCAGCAATGTAGATATTCATCATCTTCCCCAAACAAAACATCAGTATGTCAAATAAGAGAACAGGTTTTTTGCTGCTCTCCCAAGTCTTATCTTCCCACACAATCTCATGTCTACTATCCTGAACCCTGCAATTGGGCAAAAATTTTTTGCCTTGCAACTGTGCAGCTGTAGGCTGTAGGAAGACGAGAGGTGTTGCTGAGATTACTAATTGTTGAAGCTATTTGTATCCCAAGGCTGGCTTTTCTGTTTTCTTCTGATATTTCTTCATTATTCATGTGTCTATTATGGAAGATCTAGGCAGTGAAGAGACTTTTCAGAAAGGGGTTGAGAAAGGGACTGCAAGATCTGCTGTTAGGAGCATTAGATATTTAAAAGTGGAACTCAAGAGGCTTTGTACTGTAAGAATGTACTCTGGGGAGGTTAGATAAGGAAGACTTGGACAGTGAGTGCTGGAAAGGCAAGGAAATGAATGGGAGTGACTGCAAAACTGATGATGTACAGAAGACAAAGATGAGATGGAAATGAAAACAGGGAAATAAAAAGTAAGAATTTAAAGGAAGAAGTATATCTTAAAGATGAATGCAGTTCTGTTCGCCTTTCCCTTCTACCTCATTGCCCAGCTACATTCTGTGATTGATGAAGACATCCCTGAAATAAAGAGAATTCTGGGAGGCTCGGAATGTAGAACTCAAGGTGTGATTTTATGTATGTTTATTTGAAATAAATTTTTGATTGAGGCATTATGCTCTTGAGATTTTTTGGTGGCATTTAGACAATGCATCAAAAAAGTATTCATGTGAATATGTAGCACCTGATTCAGATTCTCTGAAGTTAATAGAATGCAGTACGCTTTGAAGTGTTAGAAAAATATATTGAAATATTACAGGATTAAAATATTATAGAAATAAAAATGAGCTCTGAATTACCTACAGGTGAATGTGATGGCTATGGTGAAGATTCTCTGTGATACTTTTGTGTGGTGGGGGCAAAGATTTGATCTTAAAGTGTTAAGTGGTATAAAGCTTTTCATTCCTGTTGTCTTTGTGGTTTTCATTCTGAAGGACATGCAGAGGAAGCAGGTAACTGAAGTCTTGATATTACAAGGAAAAATATGCAGTATTTACTCTTTTTGTAACTGAAAAATTTTGGTCCTGCAAGTGGGTAGAACTTTAATGAGATGGTCATCTGATTTATACAGTAAGCTGACTGTTCTGCTAAGGGAAAAATTCTGAATGCTAATATGTGAAAATGGTTTTACTATATATTTCTCAGCAGAGCATTCATAATTTTAACAAACCTACACACCTCTAGTTTACTGTGGGGTTTTGCAGGTGAAAATTAGAATATGATCACTTCCATGTCTTCAATATTTTGAACTTATTGCAGTTTTATATTTCATACCAATTGAATTTGTATCATTTTTTTTCATTCTTAAATCTGCTTTAATGTGTAATTTTTAATCATATGTGACTTTATGCAATTCTACTGCTCCTTATTTACGTCATGGCTAATATACAGAAGTCAGTAGTTGTTAGAAACTTCTGTGTGTAATACTTGAACAATGCTGTATGGCAAATGCCTCATCTTAACTGTGATTACCATGGGCAATCTATTTGGTAATTGATTTACTGAATTTACATCTGGTCACATTTTTTAAAAGTACAGAAATGAATATTATTGTGAATTGTTCGCTCTTAAAAGGATCATGAGCACATTTTGTTGAACAAAGAAAAAAACAAAATCTTGGAATTATTTAAGTGTTTATGAAGCATTTTTTTACGGATAGACCTGATTTCTATGGTGATTTTTTACGAACATATTTTTAAATTTTCTTTTTAGTCTCCTGCACATAGCTACTCAAGCTATGACTCTGGCAAGAATGAGAGTGTAGACAGGGGTGCTGAAGATCTGTCTCTGAATCGAGGAGATGAAGACGAGGATGACCATGATGAGCAGGAAGATCCTGAGAAGGTTAATGAGTCAGATGGGGTAGAAGCTGAGCGACTGAAAGCTTTTAATGTAAGTCCTCCTGCACTTCTTGCTTTGCTTACTTCTGCTATCTCTTTTTACATTGTTATTTATGGGTAAGTTTGACAACATTAAAGGCACATTAATTTGCTTGATCTCTTTCAATTATTATATTAATGCAGATTAAACGTTTGCCAAAAGATGACAGATTTACTGTGTTTTGTTTAGAATTTAAGGCAGAGTGCCATCTTTACCAGTGAAGAAAGCAAAGCTTTGTTTTGTGTGTGTGTACGTGTGCCTGTGTGTGTGGATGTGTGTATGTGCATGTTCAGTCAGTGTATGGAAAGGGGCTGTAGCTAGTTTATCAGAAGACCATTCCAGTGGTCAGCTGTTCTCTATTGCTTTCCCAGGGTATGTAATTATGCATGAAAAAACAAGCAATTGTTCAAACCAAAAATGACATTCACTTCAATAAAATGAAGTAGCAATCACTGCTTATTGTTAATGATGAAACTAAGTGGTGCCTATTTTCACAATCTGTTCTGGTTTATCTCTCAAGTTCTATATCCTGTAGACTATTCTTTTCTTCTTCTTCTTCTTTTTTTTTTTTAAAATTAGCTTCTTCCCACTCCCTAAATAATCCTTTAAAGTACTGTTTGCTTAATATTTCTGGCTTCCCATTACAAAGCTATTCCGTGGATAGAAAAAAATGTCTTCCTGTCAGTTATCAAGACAGAAAGCTAGGAAGAGAAGAGAGCACCCCTCCAAACCCGTCTCCTCTGTCTCCCTCTTGCCAACAGATGTTTGTCAGGCTGTTTGTAGATGAAAACTTGGACCGAATGGTCCCAATCTCTAAGCAGCCCAAAGAAAAGATCCAGGCTATCATTGACTCATGCAGGCGACAATTCCCTGAGTATCAAGAGCGTGCCAGAAAGCGCATACGTACTTACCTCAAGTCCTGCAGGCGGATGAAAAGAAGTGGTTTTGAGATGGTGAGTTTTGACTTAAAACCCAGCCCTAGTTTCCATCAAAACCCCATATGTAAATCCATGACACTATTTTGTTTTCATCTTAGTGTCTTTTTTTTTTTTTGTTTGGTTGTTTTTTTTCTGGTAAAACCAGGTCAGAGATTTCTTTTTTCCTCCTTCATTCTTCCTGAATTTATCCCCTTTCTTCACTGGTTTAAAAATGCTTTGAGACACTAGAATTCACAAGATGAACTAGTATGGATCCATAGGAAAAGAAAAATAAAACAAGGTATAAGGGAGAGAAACCAAATGATGGCTTACATGAGTGGCCATCATGATGGCTTATTTCCTACTCAAGGTTGCAGTTAGAGATTTTTGCCTGGCAAAGTCTTAAGTAAGACAGGTTTTTCTTTAAAATGCTTTTGCTGATCATACTTCTGTGAACTCTGTGAAAAATATACCCTGCTGAGAAATGCTACCTCCAAGCAAATGCCCAGTGTAGTAACATTGCATTGGCAATGGTTTTTTTCCTTGCACAGTTTATTCTATGAGCTATCAGTAAATGTTACTCATTTTCATTCTTTTGGTTGATATATATTGAGTTTACATTTTGAGCATCACAATGATGTAGTAACTGTAACAGAACCAAAGACCATGAAAAGTATATTAATGTACAAATGGCATTGTTTTCAGACATTACTATTTGAGTGTCACCTTGCAGCCCGAGAATGGGTAAAGAATAGCTCTTCTCACCATGACAACTTTTTTGTTTCTAAAGCAATCTTTTGAATTTCCCAAACCCAGCCAGGAAAGCTGCAAGAAATTAGGTAGCTACACACTTTATGCTTGATGTGTCTTAGCTTTCTCTCTGGCCATTAAATGACAATGAAATCACCTCATCTTTACAAATAGATATCATTTAGTGATCAAACATATCATTTTTTATTTTAATGAATCATCTGAAAACCCATTGATTGCATTGAAAATATTATTGGGGATGATTGAATTTTACTGTTTTTCTCTTTCTCTCTGTCTTTCTCTTTCCTGCAGTCTCTGCAGAATACTTATGTTCATATGCTGTTTTAAGATGTTAGCTGACAGTTTTTTGTAGGGTGAGACCACTGTTGGATATCACAAAGAGCAAAGACAGAAACAAACTTTTTATATGTGTTTGATTTTAAATGACTGCTTTGCTTCATTATTGAAACACTGGGATAATGCTGTTTCTAAGCAGTGGAAACACAGATGAAAAGACACAGGTAGAATTACAGACATCTGTACTGATAGACGTGCCAAAGATTGACTGACGGTGTACATGTCAAATTGTATAGCTTTCCAGTGTAAAGGAGGGAAAACAGAAAGTAAATATTTTCTTTGATACAGTAAGTACCATCAAATTGCATCTATTCACTCCAGCTGAAAAAAATTCAGCAACATCAAGTCCACCTCTCACAGTGCCAAATATTTTTGTTTTGCTGTACTTTCAAATGAAAATACTTACAAAATTAGCCGATGCTAGCAAGTCTCTTCGCTGTTCTGATTTATGGCCTTATTACCGTCATTGACACTGATGAGCAGTTATGTAAACTGACCCCTTTTTTGTTATCTGAAAGATTTGTGCAACTGCTTTTCAGTATGAATAAGGGATTTACAGTCTGACCCATAAAAGCTAGGTTGGCCTGACCTTAGAGGGTTATGTATATTTGCAAAGGTTACTTTCAGATGAATAAAGTTTGCAGGATCAAATTTATCCCCTTGAGGGGAAAAGGAGCAGAGATTACCAGGAACATGATTCAAATATGCAATCGTTGTAATTCAGAAATATTCCCTATAATATTCCATTGCATTTCATGATGGGCTTTCTTTCTTTCCAAACAAACAAATCACCCTCTAAAATATTAAATTTGCTGCCCGTGAATGGAAGTGACAGGGCACTGGTGTTCAAGCTAAAGACTGAGGCTTTCATGGAGCAGAAGGGAAATCTGCAGGTAGGAATATGAGCCGAAGACTATTCAAAGTCTTTGGAGGATTTCCTATTATCTTCCTGAGAGAATAAATGGTGTTTTATGCTTATGTCTTGAATAATTCTCAAATGAAATACGTATTCATTTGGTGGTTTTAATTATTTTCTAATTTCTAAATTACTATATTAGTGCCTCCTGATTATAAGCAGTTTTAAAAAATACTACCATGGACAGAGGTACTTGACTGTATGATTATTTTGAGTGTACTCACCATTTTGACAGTGGAAAGGAATCACTTTGTCTGGATAACAACATTTGTTCAAAACAATCATGAAAGGACATGTCGGTGTTGATTTGAATCAGGTACTACCCTCAACTACAGCAAAACAGGATAATGATCTCCTCAGGAGCAATAGTACTACCATTGTTACATTAAATAGGATGTTGGATAATAATCTCCACATGTGGTGTCTTTTGCTATAGACATACTAAACACAAGGTTTTCACTTTGTTTGGGGCCAGAATTATATGTTTTGAGCATCTAGTCGTAAGAGAAAAAGAGAATTAATCTCTTAGGTGACATGCGACAGTTCAGAATGTGTATGTGGAGTGGTGCAGTATCTACAGCATCATTTCTCTCAAGTGAAGAGAAAATGTAAACACTAAGTTTAATTGGTGTAAGACTGCCTAGTAAAGATGAAAAATCATGCCTGCAGCCTGCTTCTGTCAGTTATTTGCCATCTGCAACCCGAATGACAGTTCTCACTGCATACCACGCCAGTTCTAGCTATGAGGCAATGAAAAAGGTTCAGTCTCACAAGTGTTCATGTTAGTTAATGTTTTTGGCATTAATATTTTTAAGGGATACTTATATTTATTCTGCTCATACTTATGACAGCTTGGAGTCTGCAGCATTCAAGGCAGCTTGAATAGCATCTTGTTACAAATATCCTTTTGAGGAACTGAATATGCTTTCTTTTTTTTGATTCTTCAGCTTGCAATTGTGCCACTTCTATTTTCATTCTGACACAAGCATATCCCTCAAAAAAGCACTGTAAAGTTTTTCTCAGGAATTGTAATATCATTTTTCTCCTCTGGTTCTCGTTTGTGTATCATCTATTGAGAATGTTCTCTCACTAAATTCTGTGATCTTGCTCATAATTTTCCATTGAGAAGAAAGTTTGTCTTGTCCTGAAATCACCAGCTTTCTGATGGGATCTCTGGGTTCTGCTTCCACTTGTGCTATGCTGTAGCACTTTGTGAACTTCAAGAAGTTCACGAAGACTAAAATAATGATTTTCTTTATTAATCCATAATAATAAAAAATCAGTTATCACCTCTCTCTGAAGGACTGATGTTAATGAGAATTCCTTTCTAACTACAAACTGACCTATATTTGCTATACAAGAGGGGTTTTCTCCTGGAAACAGTCAACGACCTATTTCACTAATTTTTAAAAATACTTACTTTAAAGTTGTTCCTGCCTATGTATGTGTAGAAAAAGTACAAATTAAAAAAAGATAGTAGACAGCTGCTGATGTTATCTACTTACTCAGTCCAGAAAATTTTAAAGTTAGAAATGATCAGAGGAGGGTGATGAAGCTGGTGAGGGGTCTGGAGCACAGGCCTTATGAGGAGTGGCTGAGGGAGCTGGGGTTGTTCAATCTGGAGAAGAGGAGGCTCAGGGGTGGCCTTATCGCTCTCTATAACTACCTGAAGGGATGCTGTAGTGAGCTGGGTTTTGGCCTCTTCTCTCTTGTAACTAGTGACAGGACGAGGGGGAATGGCCTCAAGTTGCGCCAGGGGAGATTCAGGCTGGCCGTTAGGAAATACTGCTTTCCTGAAAGAGTGGTCAGGAGCTGGAATGGGCTGCCCAGGGAGGTCGTTGAGTCACCGTCCCTGGAGGTGTTCAAGAATTGTTTAGACATTGTATTGAGAGACATGGTTTAGTGGGTTATATTGGTGGTGGGTGGATGATTGGACTGGATGATCTTCTAGGTCTTTTCCAACCTACTTAATTCTATGGTTCTATGATTCTTTGATCAAATGGGATTGAATTAGTTTAATAATCATATCTTCTTTGTACTATCTGTTCCATCCCATCTACAAGATCTCCTATCATCCATCTCACTTGCTGTATTTTGTTTGAAACTGCACCTTACAGTATCTTTTGCACAGACGTATTTTTTTCCATGTGCATCACAAGATAGGATCAAGGCTTTAAACTCACAATCACAAAGAGATTATTTTAATTTTTATTTAAGTTAGAGTAAACCCTCCTTGGTAGGCACTACTGTAATACAAAGAAAAGTTATCAAAGAGCAAAGTGTCACTGCTGTAATATAATGGAAATAAATGGCTAAGTTATAAATGCCTTTCATTGTCTGAAGATGTTTGGATGTGTAAGAGACAAGGAAAGGAGTAACACTGTGCCTAAAGGCAGTTCCTGAGTTGCATCCTGTTCTTCCCAGCTCCTTCTATTCTACTGTCAGCATCAACAACAGAAAAAACAAGCTTGGTGTCTTTTGATGCTTTTGTCTTTTGTTTGTGCCAATTTTTTGTAAGTGGTGCTTCTACAATTTGCAACTGTGCATGCATGGATCAAGATGTTTCAAATGCACCTATTGAGGTGGAGTGCTTCTGTATTGTGATTGAGCAAATTCTATGGGGACTGGTTTTTAGAAGGTGGTATGTTTTCTGAAATCTGCCTCTTTAAAATGTCTCTGTTGTTAAATTTTATCTTTGCAGAGAGGAAGCTTCCATGACTTAATCAATTTAGTGTTGAGTAGTTCAGCTGCTCTGGTAGTCACTCAGCTTTTCAGTCCTCCACGCCTCTGTATACTGAAGTAATTTTTCAGAAACTACATATAAGTCTGTCTGAGGTATGATTTGCTTTTTAGTAACTTACACAGGTATGAAAGATTTATTGAAAGTGAGTAACAGAAGTTATTCTGTTTCCAGTAATTTTGGGATATGTGAAGAAGTTAGCCTTGGAAATAGGAAAAAGACGTGATATGTGGAAAAAAAATGATGAAAACAAGAAAGTGAAAAATACCTTGCAACCCTATAGTAGTTGTTTTTTTTTTTTGAATTCTGTGAGAGAGGAAAAGGTAGAAATGCAACTTTGACATTTGTTTCACTCTCTTACTGATAAAATAGCAGTATGTTCTGAAATAGAATAAAACCCACTATTTTATGGGGATAAACAAAAGAGAGAAAAGGATGTTCAGTTTGATTGCTTTTAAGAAGGAAATAACAATAATAAATAACTACTAAATATTTCAGTTTTTCTTGGACTATGACTAACATATTATGACCTCTGCTACAGTGCTACTTGATGAACTGACTTGTGTGAGTAGCATAAGAGTACCTGACCCAATTCAATGTATTTGAACTAGGAAATAACATTGAATCAGACTTGCTTTTTTTCTGGTCCTCTAGTGTTTTACTTGCAAACTATTATCTGTTGGAGTGCTTAATCCAGTCCATTCAATCCAAACCCATCTCAGAAAGAATTAACTTAGTCGAGTGATTTCCATGGCTTTCTGTCACTCTGAAATACCAGGTATATTTAGGATAGTGATAATCACACGTCTGTTAGCTGAGTTAAGGTGCTAGAGAAATTAGGCAACTTGGACTCCTCAGCGATAAATGAAACCTATAGGTGATACACTCCTGAGCGATTATCGCCAGCTATCTTGAGAGTCATCTTCTGGAGATGTATGTCTTTTCAAAGATATGAAAAATGAGTCTAGATAACTAGGTTAGATAAAATACACGTTTTTTTTTTGTGGATAAAATCAATGGATCCTATTCCTGTTGTTCACAAAAGATATTTAAAATTTCCACTAGTCCGACTGAAACTGCTCTCTTGAATAATTGGACCAGGACGTGGCCCCATATGTAGGTGCAGAGGCATGAAGGAATTTGTTGGTTGAAAAATGTCAATTGCTTCACACATAGGCAGTAATATGGATATTTAGGATATATGGATATAGTTAAGTGCTGTCATAATGTGCAGTAGTCAATATTTCAATTAATGCACTTTAAAGTTGAAAATTTTAAAAAGTGGTGTGAACATCACTGGATGTTTCAGGAAAAATATTTCTAGTTGTTTTTTGGAATTCCATAGTAGGTGTTAAGTATTTATCACAGCTTCACTGCAATCTGAAAGACTGAGTGAAATACATCAAAACCCAGTCTGAAATACAGTTGCTGCAAATGTTAAAATGCCAGTCCAGTTGTTCACATTTCACTATTCTGCCCTAAATAAATGTCAAAAGTACATTCGTCTGACTGTAGTATTATACTTTACTATAAATTTAAAAATACTGTACGGAAAGGATTCAGAATCCTTTTAACTGTGCAAAGCAGGACAGTTCTGGGCCATACAGTTAACTACATTATATGGAGTAAGAAAACTCATTTGAAGGTAATGCATACCCTGCATATTTTGGATGTTTTCTATGAAAAACTGCTAATTAGGGATTCCTTATTGCTATTAAATATATATTAGATATTTTAATAGGATGAGTTAGATCATAATACGTTATTATGAAAAGTTTGTGATATAATATTTGATTCTGGCAATGAACATAATGAGTAAACAAATAGCTGGCGTGCAGGAGAGCAGTAGAGAGACTCATGGTGTTAGGAGCTCAAAATGCTTGATAGTACCTTTGGAAAAAATCAATTACTGCCAGTGAGGCATCTTAGGGATTCATCTTCACCTTTGGATGCCCAGTTGCTTTGGAAAATATGTTTTTGTGTTTGAGGAGTAGTTTAAATGTGTTCTCGTTCACATGTTTATATTAGATGTTAGAGTATCTGTGACCAAAGAAAGTAACTTGTATGTTTATGTGATTGCAACTATCTTATACCACGCACAAATGTCAAGATGTGAAGTCTGGCATATTAGCAGGTATGCATGTGCCCCTGTTATCTGACACAACTGGTTGCTGATTTTTTTTGGAACTGAGTCAGACCTGTGTAATATGTGTTAGAGTATCTAGACCAAGTTCCTGCATGAAAACTTGGCTTCTGCTTATAAGAAATTACTGGATCTAACAGTAAATACTAAGGTAGTAACTTCAGAGGCAAAAGTTCTCCAAGTATAGGCAGCAAGCAGCAGATCAAGAACTCTTTGAGTTGAACACACTGCTCCTAGTGGTTTAGACTGAAATAGCCCCTCTGTTATATGTCTGTAATTGGTAGATTTATATCACCAATGTACATTTGAAACACAGCAGATTGTTAGATTCTATATAGAAACAAAAGAACTGTGTGAACCAGGACTCAGCTCTGCAGAAGGGAGCCTGTCAGTGTAAAAAAAAGGCTGTTTTGTCTGAGATCTGCCAGCTTTCTTCTTCAGAATTGAATTACATTGCTTTTGTCACGTTTCCCTATGTCTTTGTGCCTCACCCTCAGATAGGGAGTTTAGAAATGGGCAGTCCCACAGGGACTGGGATGCTTGGGCATCTTGCTGAGAGGATTTTATAGCTGTAGTCATGACAGGGATAAAAATAATCAGAAGTATTGAAGAGGAAGTTAAGCTAAGCCAGAAGGGGCCTCTGAGCTTAGAAGATGGGGCAATGACTTCAGTTTATTTAGAAATTAGAAAAAATATATACAAGAAGAAAGAAGATTATTTCAAAGTGTTTTTTCCCTCTTAGGCGAGGTTTTTCAAAATTGATCTTTTTGACATATCACAGATATGGCATTTCATTGAACAGAAAATCTTCTTTTTAACAGCTCTACTATTACTGACAATCACCTTCTCAATCAGTGCCAGAATAGGGCTCTGCCTGAGTTGAGCTGATAGAGCCCAAACCTTAATCGGACTATTTTTCTGCTGTGCTTTGTTACAGTATTTTACTGCTTGAGTGACTCAACCGTGCATTCATTATGTTGTCCCTAAGGTTTATTCTAGATAGTTCTTGACATGAGCGTACCAACAGCTGGCTGCAGTGATGTGTAAGAAATTATGGGTTAACACATATTTCAAGAGGAAGATACTCCATTACCTGGAGATTTCCTCATTTTTCCAGGTATTAACTGATGAGTTTGATATTTCAATGGTGAATATACCTGCTACAGTCATTTTTAGAGAAAAACAGGCAATATCTTGATTATAATGGTGACTCATTATTTTTTAATTATAATGAACCTATTATTTCCCATAAATAATCTGGGGAACTTGAATTCATTTTGCTTTTTTTTAGTTCTTACATTGCCTTCTAAATATCTGTTGATGTTTATGTAGCTTAATTGCTCTAAGCTGTAAGTATAGCTGGAGGAATTAGCCAGATGTTTACATGCTATTTTTCAGGAACTCACTACTAGAGGAGGACACTGAGACACACTACTTGTGTGCCCACTACTAGAGGAGCACACTGAGACTTCCAAGCATCTTCAACATATGCAGAAAAGTGGTGTACAGTGACATTTGGCCACCAAATATAGAGAGGGATCTAGCATGGATAAATGATGCAATAACATAGTCAGATCACCACAAGTACATCACCACTCTAGGGAGTAAAAATAATTATGCTTTGTCAATGAGAACCTCACTCAAAGGCTTACTCCCTCCTCTGTAGCTCTGAGGAAGATATCTGCATGTACTGTGATGTTAACCTTTGTAATGACACCAGGTTTTAACATCTGTGTCCCTCATCTCTTAGAATGATTTATTTTCAAAAGTGCATGGGAATGCATTGCTGTGTGATAGTTCAGTAGGCTTTGTTCTGTCGAATCAACCCAAATGTTATATTTTATTGTAGTATTGCTGCCTCTAATTATCTTTCTGAAACAGCTGTTACTGATGCTAGAGAGTTTCCTCTTGTATGAGTGTGGAGAATGAAGCCAAGAGCGCTAGAGATGGAGGCCCACAAATCCTTGTCTATCTCTAAAAGCTAGTTCAGTCACTGGGCCCCAACAGACTGAGGCCTTATGCATTGGAGAAAGTAGAGCATGAGATAATGAATTGACATTCTGCAGAGCACATTCAAAGTCAATAAACTGATTTAAATTTTTAAAGGTAAAATGTAATAGTGGTCTCCTCATAGTTTCTGGAATATTATGAAAACCATAAAATCAATTGTGTCAATATGACTAAACTGTTCTAAGGTTGTAGAAGAACTGAACAGTGTACTTCAAAATCTGCTTCCAAAACTCAGTGACATTTCACAGTAGGTTCATGTTTATGCTTTTTTTTTTTTTTGAATAAGAAAAAAACACCCAAGCAAACAAACTGAAAAATGGCACATGCAGCCCAGCCTAGTAAAAAACAAAACAACAACTAAGAAACCAAAAAAAAACCCAAACCACATATGGCCAATTTCCCAGTAGCTATAAATTCATGCAGTTCTTTTGAGTTCAGTGAAGCTCTGAAAATTTGCAGAAGTTCAGAATACAGTCCAATAAATTGTAATGTCTGGAATGCACTTATGTACATAGGTTACTCCAAAAGTAATGCCTCCTGTTTATTTCCACAGAAACAACAACAGATACAAAGAGCGCAGTAAGAGTATTTGATAAAGCAAATTCTCAGCTACAAAACACTATTTTTCAACATAGACACCACCATTACCATTAGCCAATTTGTGTGAATGAGCTGATCAAGACGCGCTTCATTTCATGGTGTAACAGCTCTGCATGGTCATACAGAACGTGGCTTGTCCTTCATGTCACTGTCACCACTGCTGAAGTGCTCCACCCACCACTCACTGTGCTCTCATCCACTGTTTGGTCTCCATAAACGTTCAGCGTTGATGATGGCCAGTGGGTGCCATTTTTCCCAGGCGGAGGAATTCAGTGACAAACCTTTGCTTCATATGCACTTCCATCTCAGACCCCATTGTGTCAGACTGCCCCTCTGCTGCCATCTGTCACACAGCAACAGAATGTAACGGGATTTTGGTGGGAAGGTTCAACCTCTGCTGCCATAGAACCAACATCCGCCTCTGACATCGTGGGCAAACATAATAAAATAGAAAGCATTACTTTCAGAGTAGCCTTTGTATATAACAGTATCTGGGATGTTATCCTAATTTTCTTTATTTTCTTAATAGTTCAAATATATCTTCATGCACTAACGAAGAATATAACTTGTTTTATTGTTAGCCTCATCTCCCAGTTGCTGTGGATATAATTAGGAAAAATATGTGTAAACGTTCTTTGTAATAAAGGGGTAGGGAAGGTCATACCGGAATTCATGACTGACAGTGGAGCTAAAACAGATTTTAGCAGTCTTTTGTGTTTAGGTTTATTTTTTTGTGATCATTGCACCTTTTACCTAAAGCATGTAAGTTCTATGAAAATAGTAACAAGGGGTATTGTTTGTGAATAATGAACTATATCTAGTTAAACCACAAAATATCTACATAGTTGGAAGGCTGGCAATATCAAGAGGAAAACAGATTTTTTTTAAAGTCATTTTAATCACATCAGTCATGTTGCAGCAAGGAATGCAAATATTCACATACTACAGATTGAGACTGCTCCGAAATGTTCTGACAATCTGTTCTGTTTTGAGTGATGTCTCAGCCCCATCACTCCGGGTTTTTTGTTTTGTTTTGTTTTGGGTTTTATGACTAAAAAAAAACCACTACTCGTCTCCGTCACACGCTGTACAGGATAAAAGCCATTCGGCTTTCTTACCAACAATCAGACAGCCGGAGTGCTGCTGGAACACAGAGAATATGCCACTGTCTGTGCAAAGTACAGCGTAATGAGGCAGACTGAGCGCACTGGACAATAGAGCTGTGGGGGGAAAGGGCTTCTCATGGATCTGCCGATCAGCTGCAGCTTTAGCATCTAACTAGTTTCATTTTTCATCTTTACGAGTTCCATTTCCCTGTTTTGTTGGTATAAACTACATTTCAATGAGCGATCTTCCTGCCTAGGTGACGGCATTGTGTGCTTTGATGAGGATGTCATGGATTATGCTAGAAATAATTTCTGTGTTTCTTTTTTCTCTCATAGTCACGACCTATTCCCTCACACCTTACTTCAGCAGTTGCAGAGAGTATCCTGGCTTCCGCCTGTGAGAGTGAAAGCAGAAATGCTGCAAAAAGGATGCGGTTGGATAGACAGCAGGTACTGTGTTCTTTGGGGTCTTCCACATCCATATTGATCGATGCACTCGACTCATTTCAACTGACGGTCATGCTGAAGGGTGGTGCAAAAGCTGCACCTCTTTCAAGCAATACACAAGCATGCCTTTGTTTATATGTACACGAGAAGTACGAGGGTGCCTAGCATAGTTGTGATGTTCAGCTGGATAAAGCTGCGTATTTGCTTTTTAACAACTGTAGATTGTGAGGACGTAGTGTGCAGTCTGCCTGCTAGAGTTATAAGTAACAGAACGTGCAGTGTGTGTGTTACATAAATATCAGAAACAGTGCTTCCATATGTGAGTCAGACTGCTTAGCTGTGCACATACTCTCTTTCAATTTTTTATGTATTTTTAAATGCAGTGTGAAATTTTGTAAGTTTCTGAAAATACCTGTTTACTTAGAACAGAAAATTTATTGGAATATACATAAAAAGAAAGCTGTCAAATGACTTAGTAAGCGTTCTAACCTTATATCAATGTTTATTTTTCTCATATGTGTTTATTCAGCTTTTATGCCGTGTGATAGGATTTCATTATTTTTAAATTGCTGAGAATTGCTTGTTTTCCTTCAACATTTAAAATTCAAACTGATGGCTCATTTTAGGCTTTGATTATTTAGATGTTCCAAGGATGCAGTGAATGTCTAACATTTTTATTGCAAAAACTCTTTTAGTCTTTATTTCTCTTCTTGACTATCACAAAGCCCAATCCTAGCAATATCTCTGCTCTTTCTGAAATACACTTCTGTTATGGTAGATGAACTTCTTTTGTGGAATGCAGTGCTTAAAAGAATTTCCTTTACATAGTCCATCCATTGGTTTCCCTCAGGTCCTGCCCTACCTGAATAAAGGATTCTTACTACTATACTTAGATTGTTGATGACTTAGGATCTGAGAGTTGATAGTGAGGTGTCCTTTTGCTCTTAAATTTTTTTAGTATTTTCATTAATGCTGTATATTTACATTAAGGTTTACAAATCACATGGAATGTCAAAGTACTGTAATGCTAAGTAAGCAGCTTACTGCTCATTCAGATTGTGCAGATTTTATATACTGTCTATTTTCTGTCATTTGTCAGGAACAACAACAAAAAAAAAGCTACAAAAACAACATGCTTGCCCCAAGGAGACTGAGAAAAGACTTGTGCAAACATCAGCTATTTTCATTTTACTGTCTAGAGACTAACCTGACCTCAATAATCACAAATAGAGTGGGTCAATTCCTCAGTCCATCCAGAGTGAGGCAGAGTTTTCAAGTGATTTAAATCCCACAATACTCCCCAAGGAGCTAGAGAGCTGCTGAAATAAGCACATTTTAAAAACTATAGACAGAAGTCAGAAAGCTATTAATAAGATTTTTCTTTCTTTTATTTGTGGTGTTACTGAAGAGTTTGGTAACAATTTTTATTAAGGAGTGAGGTGTTTCTTTACTTTCAATTACAGAATTCAAAATTTGTAGACAGAACAGCTCCAAACTGATCATCTTACTTCCAAAAGTGATGTTAAAGTCGTTAGAGCTATCACCAGATACTTGATTTAATAAGCAGTAAATTACCTCACTTGGTGGGGGTTGGTGCTTTCAAAACTACTCATGAAATTAGGATAAATTTGCTGAATATTTTTTTCTGGAAAAAATACGGGAATGTCTATTAGGTAGCTTCATAAAACTTACAGTAAGAAATTTACCCTATGGGGGTGAAGAGTTAGGACAACCATTAGAGACATAGAAAACCTTGGTTTTAGCCCCAGATCCATTGAAATGCAGTTATTTATTCCAAATACATGACATTAATAAAGTAGATTGAGAGAAAAGTATTCTGGAATATTTCTTAGTGGAGTATTTAACACAAAGTAGTGTACTCTCATGCTGAGATGGAAAGTGAGCCTGTATCTGGAGGAAGTGCTTTATAGGTAAAAGAACTCTATCCTTCTCTTCTTATTTTCACCTTTTATTTACTTTTAATTTTTATTCACCTTTCTTACATATATCCAAAATGAAACATCTTCAGTGTTTTTTTTTTCTTAAACAGAATAAGGTTGAGAATGTTCAGTTCATCCTACATCTTTTTTTTCTTTTCTGTAGTTTTGAAAAAAAATTAAAAAATGAAGACAAAGTCAATTTTAAAAACCAAACCAAAACCAAAAAAGCCAAACAAAAAGAATCTCATTTTCTTGTTAACATAGCTCTACTTTTCCTTTTTAAATGTATGTTTCCAAAATTAGGTATTAAAAAAATGAAGTGGACTCAGGCTTTAAGGATCCTTCAGTGGAAATTTGGGAGGAGGAAAAGGGAAACAAGCTGTAGATAATAGAAATTACCACTTGATAAATTTTATCAGGAGACTTTCTAACAGGGAACAAATATGAGATGGTTCTGGAAAGTAGATCGCTGACACTTCCTCTCCAATGCGATGGAAGCATTACGTTAAAGATTCTTTATGTTCACTGTGCATGCAGCACAGTAAGGTCTGCCTTTTTTTCTCCAGAGGGGTCAGTCTGCCTCAGAGCTAGATGCAGTTTGAATCTCATCACCATCTTCTCAGAAGATACAAACATGTACATGCATTTTATGGGTAGTTTTCTAAATTTTTTTTTTTTTTGAGAATATGGCAAATGTACATTTGTAGATACAGAGTCGTAGAATTGTTTGAGTTGGAAGGGACCCTTAAAGGTCATCTAGTCCAGGTCCCCTGCAATGAACAGGGACATGTACAGCTACATCATATTGCTCAGAGCCCCCTTCCAGCCTGACCTTGAGTGTCGCCAGGGATGGGGCATCCACCACCCGTCTGGACTACTTGTTTCAGTGCCTCACCACCCTTATTGTAAAAAACTTCTTTCTTATATCCAATCTAAATCTCTCCTCTTTTAGTTTGAAATAATTTCCCCTTGTCCTATCATAACAAACCCTGCTAAAGAGTCTTACCCCTTTCTTCTCATAGCCCCTCTTCAGATACAAAAAATACATAGAAATCTGTAATATATAGAGAAAATGATGCATATGCATGGAGGTCTTTACAAGGAAACTTAGTAATATGATCAATCAAATCTGTTACCAAACCAGAATGAATATTGGAAGCTCCCAGTCACTATTCCTCCTGCGCACACTCTCATGTTCTCACACTTGCTCATTCTCTCTTCCCGGCTCCAGTTACACAGAAAATATCTCTGTATTTATGCTGCTGAAGAGTGCTTGCCGCAGGTATATTGCCTCTGTCTTGTGGAGTCTGTGCAGCGAATGGTGTGTGTTTTGAAGCAGTGTAATAGAGCCACTGAATAGAGCCATCTCCACTGGCACATAGGGTTAGTGTTAGTCCTGTCACATTCTTTGCCTCATTCAAATAGCTTAAGGACTCTTTGCCACTGCGGGGGTGATTG
The DNA here is from genome assembly GCF_002078875.1 of Numida meleagris. Taxonomy (NCBI): domain Eukaryota; kingdom Metazoa; phylum Chordata; class Aves; order Galliformes; family Numididae; genus Numida; species Numida meleagris. The sequence continues at coordinate 105,522,831 of NC_034410.1, read as the reverse complement.
GAGTCCTTGTGTAATGAACACAAAGAGTCTGATATCCAGTCCTGAAACTGAGATGAAATTTCAGCAGCTTTCTGAACTCCCCTTATTTGCTCTTTCCTCTCCTCCTCTGTTTTACCCCCCTTCTCTGACATAACACTCTCTGAACAGGAAGCTCTGAGCGTGTTGCTTATAGGTCCCTAATGTAAGTCTGTGCCTCAGTAAAATAACACAACTTTCCAAATGAAAATATGGCTTTGCCTACAGTATTACTGATTTGATTAAAAGAAAAGAAATCTCAATTATTGCTTAGGAAAAATAATCAGCTTAAAAGCCAGAAAAATGGAAACTTTTAAGGGTGTAAAATTTCTCCCTGCAAAAATCCAATCACTAGCATCAGTTACTTGTTTTCAAAATTTGTTGTTTATTTTTTTCATAACCATTTATTTCCTAATTGGAAACAAAGTAAACTTATCTGCAAGGAAACTAGTTTCCAGCTGCAACAGGGAAGACATTGTCACTTTCTCAGACTTCTCTGTAAGGAATATAAATGTGTTTACTAGGTCATGGGAACTTGGAAGATAGTGCTTTGGCTGTCTGTTTGTGTTAAGTGTTTCTCAAGTACTCTCTTTAGCTTCAGTGCACTTCCATTATCTTGAACTCAAGCTCCATTTGTTGGCTTATAACTTAAGTGCTGAGAAGTCACATACTGGAAATGTTACCTGCTTGAAGAGTTCTGTTCTCCCACTTTTTATTCCTGACTAGCATTAAAAATAATTTATTCCTCTGCACAAGTTTTGTAGATTTACCTATTTAAAGTGTGTAGGTTTACTGATACTACTGCCAAAGAATACAATGCCCACAGACACTGGTCTGGGTTTGTTGACCTTTCTATTATCCAGATGAGAAACTGGGTGCAAACGTAATGAAGAACTTTCGTGTTGCTCTGCAGGTCATTTTTGCAGAGTCCAGATTCTAAAACAGGATAATTCCAGTCTTGAATGTTGTGGGCATTTTCTTCAGAGTTGACCAAAATGTGGAAATGATAATTAGATCATCCTTTTATTACATGCTTTAAATTAGTGATTGAAGAGATACTGTCTGAATCCTTACGGTTTCTTGTGTTTCTGAGTGATGCTTCCCTGGACTAATCCTTCAAGATCCTCATTACAACTCTAGCAATATTCAGTATGAATTCAGTATGTAACTGTACTCTGAAGTGAATCTTCTGGACTAATATCAACAAGGGAGTCTTAAATAAAACTGAGGTACGCCCTTTTTACATGCATTCATTACATACTGCAAACAGGATGACTTCTTTTATTTTGTCTCTCGCTTGGCAAAATCATATAGTCTTGGTTGTGGTTAAATAAATAGAAAATCTGGAAAAAGATATGTGGCCATTGCTGTCCTGGGCAGCAAATAGAGGCTGGGTGCCTCTTCTGTGAGTGGCTACTACAGGGACCGCAGCTCTGTGGCTCTGTTTGTTGTCAGTCACAGAAATTGAAATATTACTTTAGGAGCTTAACTGCTGTCAGTCTCTGCTTCTTCAGAAAAGTTACTTTTGTGGTGTAGTTTTCATAAAACCTCATCTAAAGACAGTTTGATGCAGAGCTGGACTGAGTTACATTTGGAAAGTGGAGGTGGATTGTTACTGTCCTTTCTGAAATCAAAAAGAACAAGGAAGTTTTTTCAAGGGAAGATCTAAAGGAAAACGGTAGTTTATGAATGTTATTATCTGCATGTCCTTTATTTTTTCTACTTGAAATCTTCCTTTGGAAAAGTAAATAAAATAATACTACGAAGAAAATGCTTTCACAACAATTTGGATACAAATGTTATTTTTTTTTACAACAGCTGCCTTATGTTTCATTGTTTCCTTCCTTAGAAATAATATTTTGCATGCTGACATTTTGCAAAATTTATGAATGAATATTTTTCTTCTAATTGAAATAAAATTTTGAACATTGAGACAAAATATGAGCATCTAGGAAGGAGGATAAATAGCAGAAAGAAGAAGAACTGAACTACAGCATATTATGTCTTTAGACATAGATAGCCAGATCATTAGAAAAACTGTGGTAGCACTACCAATCATGATTGGTAGTGGCTAGGAATCTGGACCCTTAAGAATTCATTATTATGTTTGTAGGTAGAATGGAAGTCGCATATGACTGTGAAGCCAGTGGATGGGATTCTTTCTCAATTCAATTCACGATATTCTAGCAGTTTGACCTCCATTTCAGTGAGTAGCATTATGGAAATGCTACCTTAGCATGCAGAGGTTTTTGAGTAGCTAAAAGAGTGAGCTACATACACTTCTTTCATCCTTATGCCCTAAGTAATAGGATGTGCAATGTAGGATTCATTTGTAGTTACAAAGCAAATGACAAGTTGAGATAAAAGAGAGGTTAAGTTCAGAGGGAAATGAAAGTTACCTTACGTATCTCCCATCCTAACAAAAGCATTTCTCAGCCTAAACTTGAGCTTTTAAATTAGTAGACTCTCTACAGAGTGCTTGACAGTCAATATTTTATAGAATATACATGTTAAGAAAAAGTTCTGCATTATCGTTTTTAAAAATCTGAATTTAAGGAGTACAGTTTAATTTCATTCCAGAGACTCACTGAAATCAACAACAGTCAGACATTCTACAGCCTGACCAAGGTGATGGCCTCATACCTTCTCTGCACAGAGAAATCTGGATAATACTTTCCTTGTAAAACACATAATTGGTTTTGTTTGATTTAATTTAACTATTCTTTATCACTACCTACAAGGCAGATGAGAGGTAATAAAATGAGACTATTAGGATATATGTACATCTTCATGTGCACAGGGGAGACAATTTCCCTTCCACTGAACAAACCAATTATATGCAGACTTTCTTTAATTCTTCACATCAGATCGTATTTGGAGATAGCTGTGAGACAACTTTGCAGTTACAACATTACTTAACTTTATCTCCGCTTTCATTATTTCACTCCCTATTAGATATGCCAAAAAAGTTTGCATATCCTCAACATAACATTGAAAGTTTTTTCTTAGTTGTTATGTTAAAAAATATAGTATAAAATTACAATAAGACTAAGATAAATATATGGGTGGTAGTCTGAGGCCTATGGAAGTCATCAGTTTAATTATAAAAGCTAAACTCAGTGAAAGCATCTTTGATTATTTGAGTTTTTTGAGTTGATAAGAATAAGTCACTCTGGCGCACTGTGATGCTATGAAGTCGTTCTTTATGATGTAGCTGATAACATGATAAACACTGAATGCATTCTTTTTTCTTCTCATCAAGATGGCAGCTATGATTTTTTTTCCCCGTGCTGTGGTTTGTAGTCAGGCAAATTTAATATCAATAATCATCATGGTGGAGTGGAGGATAATATCCAGCCCACAGATGTAGAAGTTTAATGACCCCAGGTTTACACTGAAATGTAAATGAATATTAATGTGCAAATAGGCATTGTAGACACATTCTTGTACCCTATTCTAGGCTAGGGGACAAAGGGAAGGGAAATCTAAACTTTTCAATGCTTTAGTAGCATATGAACAGAGAGTTAATAATTTTTACAATATTGTTCTTACTGTTAGTGGAGTAGGAGTAGGTTGCTGTTAGGCTTCTGACAAAGCAATTATGGCCCAGACACATATGCTGGAAGCTGACCTGACATTTGCCTCTGGATAGTTGTCATAGCAGCAACCTGAACAGAGCAGCTTGATACACATGCCAGTTGCAGACTGGATACAGGTTCTGTGTAAATGCAGTACATCTGAATATTAATAAATGCACAGATGTACTGCCACATGGAGATCACCAATACTGTGTTTCCTTCCATTTACATCTAATTCCTAAATGTTTGTTTTTAAAGAAATTGAGATTTGCAAGGAAGAGTTAATGATATACCTCCATACAATATCTGTTGTCTCTGCCTGCAACAACAGGGTTGACCTGAAGAAAGACTCTTCAAGCATGGCTTTATTAACAAAACCCCAAAAAACTAAATGCCTGGCTGTCATAGACCAGGCATAGTTTGTGTCTCTATTAAGAAGGAAGGAAGTTACTGGTGTACAAATCACAGGTAAATGTAAAACTATTTTGGAAGAAACTAATTAAAAATCTGAATTGCAGGGACGGCATGGACCTCCATTTCAGGACCACTGTATCTGGTGTTCAGCACTGAGGGGGAAAAGATCTTTAAAGATTTATATTTGAGGACAGAGAATTTGTTTCATCTCTGCCACTAATTCATAGCATCTCAATATTGACAATGAGCAGGTATTTCCTGTATTACAATTCAAACAGAAGGAAAGAAGGAAGGAGGATATTTGTTTGTGTCAGTGTGTGTTCTCCTTCCTGATGAATGGCTGCTGCTACATGAAGGAGGAAGGAAAAGACAAAGAGTACGGCTCTTAAATGCTCTCTTAATTCTGTTATTCTGTTATTTATATTGTCTGTTTTCATATCCAGGGCAGACTGGACAATATTAGTTACATAAAAAGGAGTTATGCAGAAATGTCTCCCAGTGGAGAGCTGGACAATGCCCTTTGATGCAGAGCTTCTGTGACAGAAAGCTACAAATACAGCAAGCACAAGGAAGTGGTCTTATTTCAGGGAGACTGAGTCCTTGCCACAGCTATTCTGTATGCAGGAAGGGCACACCATCTCTAATCCTTGTAAAAGGTGGAGGAGGGTACCCGTCCTCCTGGGTTTCATGGAGCCTAATTTTCTCTAGAGGATGGGAAAGACGCTTCACTCATGCTGACTAGAAGTGGCAACAGTGCAGAGGGAGACTGCTGTGTATTTCCATAAAACTTGAAAAACTTCACCTCAAAGTCATTTTTGCTTCAGAATGGAAGGGTTATGGAGCCTCAGAAAAGAACAAATGGAAACAGACAATTCACTTAACATAAAGCAGCCAAATAGAAACTGGAATCCTAAAAACCGCACCAGGCAAAGTCACTTTACTTTGCAGAGTTCAATGCCTCTTACCATATTAATGATAGTTTTATTATCATATTAATGATAGCTTTATTAATGATAGTTGATAGTTATTTTGTGTTCAGCCTCCTCCTTGTGCTTTGGTATTTAATAGGGATTGAACTGATTTCTGTATTTCAATACCTATCCTATTTTATCTGTGTTCAAAATTATCAGTAAGAAGACTGTACTGCCCTTGGATACCCACATGCCAGTTTGCATTTCAGGCTTTGTACACTTCCATCATTTCCCCACCTAATGGTAATTTTACTTCTGAGTTGGGCTATGGTTTGCTTTTGTGATTGCAAATGATATGCTTTAACCACTGAGGCACAAAATGTTATGCAGGCACCATTTAGCTGCATGTGGATTATTGTCAAGAGACCAAATTATGTACCAGTTGTGGGAAACTCAGCTTCCTACCCACAATGCATCAACCATATTGTCAAGGGGAAGAAAATAAGCAGTATGCATTGTAATTTTAAATCCTGCTGCCTTTCAAGTCAGTGGCAAAATTCCTGATTTCAGCAGTGCTGGATAGAGTTGTGCTATTTGCAGATGCAGCTGGAAGGAACTGCTGAGTATCACAGGGCAACCCCCTCCTGCTGCATTCAGCCCAGCCCGTGTTAAATTTGCAACATGTACTGGAAAGGAATAATGTGCAAGGCATGCAATTGCAAATAATTTCATGCCTTGGATTTACACTGGGGCCTTAAGGTGAGCAGATAATTTTTCACCTCAACACAGAGATCATTAAACTAGAAAAAGCTTTATTTTTCCAGGCTCTTTGTGCTGAATTTCAGTCTGCTAACGTTTTAAACACCCAGAGCTGCAATAAGATCTTGAATGTGAGGTAAAATTGATGCTAATGTCAGTTTTCTGTTCTGGAGGTTGATAAAACGGAAGGCTCAGGAATGGTGAGTTAGGTTGTTTTTTGGACAGTAATTTTAAAATAATCTTATCTCCTTCCCTACACTAGATGGAATGCAAATGAACAGGGACCAAAATAGTTGTCTTCCTGTGTCCTTTATATTTGTCTTCTGTCAAGGAGACAAAAGAGGAGAGGCTGATGGAAATATGGACGTATCTGTTCTCAGGAGACTCAGGCCCAAAGACGTAGGTTTTGGCCTTTTGTTCTTCCCATTCCCATGCTGAAAGCTGGGAATAAGAGCTATTTAATGATCCCTCCCTTTTACATGACAAGAAGATATTAAACATGAAGCTCCTTCTAGTCTGTCAGATGTTTCTAAAATAGAAGAGATAAGTATATAAAAGTCTGATTTTGTCTTTCCTTTCCCATGTTTAGCTAAGGGCTTACAGCGTAGAGTGGGAATGTAGTTTCTGGGAGTAAATCCCTGTTGTCATACAGAATTTGAGCCAGTTTAATGAAATGTTTTGGGAGCAAATATCTGACCAACTCTTCTTAACTGAAACTGTGAGTCAGTTTATGATTCCCTGGTATTTTTGATCCCCATGGAGCATTAACAAGCATGAATATTTCTGGCACCTGCATATGAGGTGGGTTGCACCTTCAGAGCAGTCTGTTCTGCCTAACATCTTTGTACCCAGAAGGAATTGTATCAGAAATAGTGCTGCCAGCAGGACTAGTGCGGTGATCATCCCTCTGTACTCAGCACTGGTGAGGCCCCAGGTCGAGCTCTGTGTTCAGTTTTGGGCCCCTCACTACAAGAAAGACACTGAGGACCGGCAGTGTGTCCAGAGAAGGCAGTGGAGCTGCGAGGGGTCTGGAGCACACATCTAGTGGGGGATGGCTGAGAGAACTGGGATTGTTTAGTGTGGAGGAGAGGAGGCTCAGGGGAGACTTTATCATTCTCTAAAACTCTGTGAAAGGAGGTTGTAGTGAGGTGGGGGTCGGCCTCTTCTCCCAGGTAACAGTGATAGGGAGAGAGGTAATGGCCTCAAGTTGCAGCAGTTGGATATTAGGAAAAAACTCTTCTCCAAAAGTGCTGAGGCACTGGAACAGGCTGCCCAGGGAAGTTGTGGTGTCACCCTCCCTGGAGGTGTTTAAGGAAAGAGTAGATGCAGTACTTAGGGACATGGTTTAATGGATGACATTGGTGGTAGGTGGATGGTTGGAGTTGGTGATCTTAGAGGTCTTTTCCAACCTTAATGAATCAATGATTCTGTGATTCTATGAAATCAGTGCAAACTCACAACGTGCTTGTGCAAAACCTTATTTTTCAAGAGAACGGTGATGTGTTTTGGTTTTGCTTAGTAAATCAAGTAGATTTAGAAGATTTTAAACAATCACAAATTATCTTAAATTCAAAGCATCAGCTGAAAAATATATTCAGTTGTATTCCTCAGAACAAGGCAATTCTTCACACAGGAAATATATTTGGAAATATATGCACAGACTGCTTCTGTTTGGTAGCAGGAACATGTTTGTAATTCAACAACTGGCTTGATGTCCCTAAACTAAATTTAGAAACATATTTTTCTAAGAAAAAAGAAACAACAACAACAACAACAAAAAAAAAACTGTGGGAGCAGGAATTGAATGCATTGCCTGGAAGCAGCACCAGCTGCCATAGAGGCTAGGTGCAGGGCAAGGCAGCCAAGTAGGCAGTGGCCAGCAGACCAGGCATTGTGCCAGGCGAATCCTCCCCTGAAATGAGAATATTTGGAGAAGAGATTTGTACTGCAGAGCACAAATTTCATGCTTATTACTCATGGTATTTCATATTAAGCTTCAGTTTTACTGTCTCCATTAACGAAGGAAATCAGACTGTGCATCCTCCAAAGCCCAATGAGAGAGTTCATTTCTTTGTTTCGTCCAGCCACTTACGCTGCTAAGGTTTAATGGTTAAGGAATCAAAAGGCCATTCCCCAAAGCGCCACTTGTTATTTATTGAATCTTCTTTTAAAATACAAAACTGAAATCAAAGGACATGCACTGAGTTCAGTAAAAAGTTTAGAGTTGGTCTTCACTGGCAAAGCACTTCCCTTCTATTAAATAGTTTGAGACGGGGTTAGGAGGTCATTTTTTTTTTAAGATATCTTTTCTTTTTAAAAGATTTTTTCTATTTTTTGTTAACTGTAAAAGTCAAGTTGTACCCAAGGCAGTGTTTAAAAACATGCATTAAATTCATAGAAATGATTTTGTTTTTCACAAACACACAGTTCAGATTTTAAGGCAGGTTTGAAATTGAGTAGTTAGGAATCAAATGTATCAACCACAGGGCAAAACACTTCAAGATATCTGAACCTGCTGTTGAAAACAAGAACCAGTCATTAAATGCATGCAGGAAAGCAACTGTTCACTCTCTTATTTTAAGACAAGAAAACTGTTTTTGTAAGGCAGTTATCTGTAAATCTAATTGGAATTTACCCATGGAAGAGACACCATACTTTAAAAATGGCAATATGCTGCTGGAATCTCCAGGATTTTTTTCCTTTTCAAGGCAGAACACAGAGATGTTTTTAATTGGGTGAAACTTCAGCACTGACCTCAAGCATTTCATGTCGAGGCTATCATCTTCTGTTTCTAAATGAAAAAGAATTTCATTTAGAGTCTAATATAAAGTGTTTCCCTCCACCATGGAGAGTAATATATGTAATATTAAAAGAAAGTGCAGGGCAAAAGAAAATCAGGAAAAAAGCTCAAAAAAGTCCAAACCATACTCCATAATTTTCCAGTAAAATCTTTTTGAGCAGTTGAATCTCTATACCTCATTGCTGACAGGTGTATGGAAAGCTGTTTTGTGTCAAGGAAACATGCTGTCAGTGGTTGGGAGTTGTATGGGAAGCATTAGGTCATGGCCTGAACAGTGATTGAGCACCTGGTGAAGGGGCATAGCCATCCCTGGGAGCACAGGTGGAAGCATTCACCTGTGCGACTGGAATCTCATTTTAGGGCTGGCAGCCGCAAGGGATGCATCTCTACTTGGAGACTGTTTCCTTTGGAGTGTTAGGTGAGTCTTGATCCTTGGAAAGGTAAGCAGTTTCTTCTTTATTACCAGATTGTGACCTCTACCTTTCTTGGTTGATCTGAAACTCGTTATCACTTCTCCTTACAGGAGTGATTCCAGGTGTAATGCACTAGATGAAGAGACCTATAGTGGGAGGTCTAATTATATTCACTGTGTTGATATTATAATAATAAATCCACAAAGCTGGCACAAGCATTGTTCCTATTCTCCTACCCGCTTTCCCCTGCATGCTTTCTAAACATTTGATTCATGAGTTTTGAAAAGTTCTCTGGTGTCACAGTTCTACTGCACTGAATGGAGTGATATTCATCAGTCCCAAATGAACTTGTTGCCCATCATAATCACCATAAAATGGCATATTGGCAAGGGGGAATGGAACTGAGATAGATGCGTGTACTGTTCTCAAGAAATTGAAAAGCACAGGAAAAAACCCTCATTGTTGTGATGCTAGAAGTGGAGTTGCCTGAGGCATTGGCGAGGCTTGTTCTGAACCAGAGGTGTATGTGGCAACGGAGGAATTTCTCTCACTTTGCATCTTTCTGGTTCAGCAGCAGGTACTGCTACATCTTTATCACCATGCATCAGTTCCAATAGTACGTTGATTCATTCAACAGCACTACCTGCAGGCAAAACTGCTCATGGGATGGGAAATGACAACATTGCTTCCATGCAGTTTATGCTGTTTCTGTTTGTTAGAAAGGTCAGGCATTCAGACTCCTCTGTTTGTACTGCCTGTCATTGAGGAGGCAGCAAAAAAGATCCACAATCATCTTCTGCAAGGTGCTAGATGCTGCAGAGAAGTAGGCTTTGAAAAGGACTAGAGAGATAATGCAAAAACATAACAATTGCTTTCCTGGTCAGAATGCTGTGTCTAATTTCCACTGTAGTTTTACATGTATTTTCTTCAGATTTGCAGTTAATCTTATTTTATCAGGGGCATCGTGGTGCTTCACTTTTGAGACTGGGCACATAGCAAATTAAGTCTCTTAGGAACAGGCTCAGCTAGCCTGCTCCCTTGGTCCCATGCCTTGAGCTATCTTACGCTGTGCAGCTCTTCAGTCAAAATCTGCCTTTGTTTCTACCTACCCTATGAGGAAAAATATCTGTGTGAGGCCTGGACCTTAACAGTTCTCTCTGCTGGTACAGTGGGGATAAAGCAACAGTCTCACTTGTCATCTCTCGTCTTCCTCCATTAAATTGTAGCTCTGAGGACTGCTCTGCTCTTTGTGTGGCACCTTTGTCCCTCTGAATTGAAATAGATGGGGCTTTCTCCATGATAAATGTAATGATATATGTATTTTGTGAAGAATACCATGAACACAGAGGAGTTTTGCCAAAACTCGAAGGCATTAGAGCAGTTTACATTCTCAAACCAAGTCCAGTTTTTACTGTGTCTAATCTTGTGCTGGCCATCACTGGACACATAACTTAAAATCACACTGAGGAAGCCATAGCTGTGCATACACTGCAGTAGAGTATGCAGTCTTGCACTATGCCCTTGTATTGAGACTTTCAGTTAATACTGTTAGTTGAGAAACCATTAGCTGACTACATTTTTTTCCTACAGTAAAACTAGACAAGTAAAGAGCATGACCATGTCCAAGTTTCAGATTTCCTTCTTTAATATAACAGAAAATGCTCAAATATCTTATGAACCATGGTAATTACCGCCTAAGACAAGAACAGCGAGAGCAATAAAGGTAACTTGCAGGGCACTTTCCAGGGGAAAGTGCATTGGGAATCACCTATTTTGAACTTTGCTAAAGAAAGTGAGTTTATCTCAAGCACCACAGAAGATAAAAGCTATCCTCAATTTAAGCAGAGACAGAACCAATCTTTTAGAAGAACCCAGTTTCTTCTTTTCCCAGTGACTTTGAATTACAGTTCTATAAACCACAAGCCTAGCTTGTCTGTGTTTCCGTGCTCAGCCAGCAGTGCTGGTGACCTCTGAAAGCTCATGTTGTTTTGATATCACAGTGGTTGATGAACTGCATATAGCTGACAGGCGATGAAAAACGATCCCTCTGCTTTGCTATCACTCCAACAAAAGTGATTCTCTGACAACTCCTTGCAACAATCGTCTGGGTCTCCCCTCCAAAAGTTTTCTGTTCTGCAGAAAAAGTGGCAGTGGTTTAAAAACAAAACAAAACAACAAAAACCCACACAACTCAAACTCTGCAATGTGAAAACACTAACCTTTTATTTAAGGTTAACATACTCATTCCGATCTACAAATAATGTGTCATACCGTCAGAAATGCAGGAGACTAAAGTGTGTTTTTCTGTCTTCTCCACAATAGCACCTTTATATTTTGATCTTTTTCCTTGCCAGTCTCATGCTTTCATTTCTTGTCAAGCTCTGGCTTTGTCAATTTTGATGCCTGGTGACAGCACTGATTCTGGCAGTTCATTTCAGTGTTAATAACTGCAAAACAGAAGGAACCTACTACCTTTTAAATCAGAAAATGAAGTATGGTCGTTTTTATTTTATTTATTTTTTTCTTTCTTGAACTTTTGGCAGCTAACTTAGCATTTCAGTGGACACTTCAAGATCCCATATGTCTCCATTCCTGCTTCGGGGAGTTCAGATTCCTAATTGGACTCTTTGTCTTTGTATTATGCCTGATGTCGCTCAAGTAGTCTATACCAATATTTTCTCATCGTCTGAAAAAATCACTTTTGTCTCTAAAATATGGAAAACTATTTTTGTACTGGACTGACCAGCAAAATCATCATTAGGAACGACACTTGTCAGTAAGGTTCGATACTCTTGCATCTTTTTCATTTGATGTTATGCCTGTGACAGAAAATTCGTAAGAACAGGTTTTCTCTTGAGGTTTTTAACATAAATGATGAAATGATGCAGAGAAGGGAGGTCATGAAAAGTTAGATCTAGATTTGAATACAGAGGTTGGGAAATGGAAAGCTGTGCAGTCTCCCAGCTTTTTCTTTCAAGAGAAGAAATAGCATGCATGTGTGAGAATAGCAGTTAGGATCCTCTTGACTTCACTGGCAAGACCACCCTGAATGATCAAAACACTTCCCAATCTAAAGAATACCTGGCATGAGTCCTTAGAGAATATTTGGAGTTGTCTTTGTGTTTTAATTTAGCTAGTTTGTTCAAATCTACTCTTAGTACTGAACAAAAAGCAACAAACCAAAACCAGGAGTCTGTCTCCTGGTTGTGTGTAGGCCTCATCCATAATTCATAGAATCACAGACTTGTTTGAGTTGGAAGAGACTCTTAAAGGGCATTTAGTTCAACTCCCCTGCAATGAACAGGAACATCTGCAGCTAGATCAGGTTGCTCTGAGCCCTGTCCAGCCTGACCTTGAGTGTCTCCAAGGACAGAACATCCACCATGTGTCTGGGCAACCTGTTTCAGTGCCTCACTATTCTTATCGTAAAACAAACAAACTTCTTATATCCAGTCTAAATCTCTTCTCATTCAGCCTGAAGCCATTTCCCCTTGTCCTATCACAGCAGACCTTGCTAAAGTCTCTATCCCCTTCCTTCTTATAGCCCCTCCTAAGATACTGAAAGGCCCCTCTCAGATCTCCCCAGAGCCTTCTCTTCTTGAGGTTGAACAGCCCCAGGTCTCTCAGCCTGTTCTCATAGGAGAGGTGTTCCATCCCTTGGATCATTTGTGTGGCCCTCTTTGGGATGTGCTCCAAGAGGTCCACATCTCTCCTGTACTGAGTACTCCACATCTGGACACAGCACTCCAGATGAGACCTCATCAGCACAGAGGGTCAGGATCACCTCCATCGCCCTGCTGTCCATGCTTCTTTTGATGCAGCCCTGGATACGGTTGGCCTTCTGGGCTGTGAGGGCACATTGCTGGCTCATGTCAGCTTCTGATCCACCAGTACCTCCAGATCGTTTTTGGCAGGGCTGTGCATCATCCTTATGTCCCCCAGCTTGTACTGACAGCAGGGGTTGCCTCGACCTAAATGCATGACCTTACACTTGGATTTGTTGAACTTCATGAGGTTCACCTGGGCCACTGCTTGAGCCTGTCTAGGTCTCTCTGGATAGCATCCTGTCCTTCCGGTGTGTTGACTGCACCCCACAGCTTGGAGTTATCTGCAAGTTTCCTGAGAGTGCACTTGCTCCCACTGTTGATGTCATTAATGAAAATATTAAAGAGTACTGATCCCTGAGGGACACCGCTTGTCACTGATCTCCATCTGGACATTGAGCCATTCTAGCACTTTATCCTCTGGAATGTTTCTAGTGAAGGATAACTAAATACAAAGTGGGAGAAAATGGCCCAGAGGTGCAATTAGTTTTTGAATCCATCTATCTGTCCTGATGACTTTGGACAATGGGTTAGGGGATGCTCAGTGTATGCATCATCTTAAAAAAAAAAAACAAAAAAACAAAACAAAAAAAAAACACTATGAGCAGCCTGAGAGATGGAGAAATATTCAGAGTAAGTGTCTATCTTGGGAATAACAAAGAATAACTTTGTACCTCTGATAAAATACATATCTTATGTATTTTAAATATATTTTTAAAAGAATACAAAGATTCGAGCAATTAATTTTTCAGATTTCACCTGTAGATCTGTTGTGAATAGGTGAAATGTGAAGTAGATGTTAATTTTGGATGCCTGTCTGTAGGGATTGGGAATTTTGTAGGTCTTTTTTTTTTTTTTTTTTAAGTTTTGAGGTATGTAACATAGCAAACTGGTCACATGAGATAAGTTTTCTGCACACAAATTGATCAGGAAACCTGTAGAAATTTTCTCATTACAAATACTGAATCTATGCTGACTTCAGCCAAACATGTGGCTTCTTCTCATTGTGCTGTAAGAGAAATAAGGCTTTCTGGGAAAGGTAATATCTTTTAATAAATTTACTTTAGGGTATAGAAGTTTTTCTCCTGGTCTAGGAGAAGGTGTCACCCATTTCTACAATCGCTTTGCCTCCATGCTTAAATCGCAGTTGTAAGACCACCCCTAACACTGTTAAAAGATGTTATTCTTTTAAAAGACTACAAATATTCAGTACTTTAAGTAAGAAGGTCTGACAATGCAAAGAACTATCATAAAGCTTCATTTGGATTTCAAATTCAGTCAACTGTGTATGTCTTCAATTTTCTTCAGGACTCCCTAGTCTTGAACAAGTCTTATTTAGTGGATAATAATGCCACCACAAGCCTTAACAACTGGAGAAAAAAGAGAAAGAATGCAGTGAAAACCAAAACTAAAGTGAATCCTCACATCCATCACTTATGGAAATACCATTTCCATCATTGCTGAGCTCATTGCTAAGTAAATCTATGGCCCTATTGCAGTGTTAAAGGAAAATTTACTCTCCTGTGATATGCTAAAATATTGTTTATGTTTCTGGGTTTCCAGGATATTGGTCGTAAAATCAAAAGGTGGATCAAAGCCAGGAGAATTAATGTAGTGCATTTAAAACCAATAAAAGGTGCAGTGTTCAGTCAGAACAATGTATGTCATCAAAGCTGTCAATAGTATCATCACTTATTAGCTGACACTTTCTATTATCATACCAGATATGCATTTGGGTAATAACTTGACGACATTTACTGTTCGTTATGTCTCCTGTCTATTGAAAATGGCTGAAGTTTTCTCTGAAATTCTTTAAGAATTAGGAAAGTTTTGTCCTTTAATGGTAGTTTAATCATAGAATCATAAAATCACAGAATGGCCTGGGTTGAAAAGGACCTCAAAGATCATTGATTTTCAACCCCCCTGGTGAGTGCAGGGTCTCCAACCACTAGACCAGGCTGCCCAGAGCCATGTCCAGCCTGGCCTTGAACACCTCCAGGGACGGGGCATCCACAACCTCCTTGGGCAACCTGTTCCTGTGCGTTACCACCCCATGTGTGAAAAACTTCCTCCTAATATCTAACTTACATCTCGCCTGTCTCAGTTTAAAACCATTCCCCCTTGTCTTATCGCTATCCACCCTCGTGAACAATTGTTCCCTCTGCTGTTTATACGCTCCCTTCAAGTATTGGAAGGCCACAATGAGGTCTCGCCGGAGCCTTCTCTTCTCCAAACTAAACAAGCCCAGCGCCCTCAGCCTTTCCTCATAGGAGAGGTGCTCTGGCCCTCTTAATCCTTAAATCGTGATCCTTCAATGTGTTTACCATTTCATAATAAATAAATAAGGCTCTCTAATCTTTACACTGTAATGGTGTTGTTTAAGCCAAATATGCCCATGCTTACACAACCAATGTTCAGTTGCTACATTCCCAGAATGTTTGTATTTCAGGGGATGTAACTAGGAATCTGGTCTCAGTGCAGAAAACAGAAGTGCGCTGGGGCTGTGAACCACTGCAAGACCAGAGATAACAAAGGCTGAAGGAAGAGTGAGGTTATGAGATGGAATTGGATGAACTGGATGAACTAGAAGTGATAGAAAGAGGGTCAGATAAGACTAAGGAAAAATAACATGGGTAAAAAAGGAGTGACTTTTGTTAAATGTGGAAGCCAGCTTTGCTTTCGTTGTCTGAAAAGGAGAAATTAGGATTTATAGGTAGGAAGACTGAGAAGGAGGGTAGAAGGTGAAAGTGCAAAAGCAAGGAGGATGGGGTGAGTCAGGCATTTGGAAGGCACAGCGTGGTATAAACTTGAAGAGGTAGAGTACAGGATGAATATTATCATGTCATGGTGGGGGGAAACAGCAGCAATGCCTGGGTCCCCAGAAGGGAGCCTGCCTCCAGACCTGGCAATGGGAGCCAGGAATCCGATGGCTCACTCTGCATCCAGCATTGCTCCATGCAGTTGCTGATGGTCACACTCAGCCCCACAGCCCTTGCGGATTCGGCAGGGTGTCCCTATGACAGAACTTCAAGTTTCTTCCCATTACTTAAAAAAAACGAGTTACACAAACCAAAACCCATTACGTTGTTTTGGTTGCTGAACTCAAGCACTTACAGAGCACTCAAGAACTTATATATTAGGTAATGCTAGCTTCAGGTTGCCTTTGTGCCAGAATCTCACCATCTGAAAAACAGTGATAAAAGTCCCATCCAACAAGAGCATTGTGAGGATTAATTGGGTATACGCTGAAAAGTGCTGCACAATTTTTATCATGCATTTCTGTTTATTTCACTTTTGAATCAAAAATCACAGAAATAAATTGGTGTGGCCCAGATGGGAAAAATATATGAAACATTATCTACTTTCTTCTAAAGCCATGCTACAAGCTATTGAGGCTAAAAATTATTTTAAATAACATGAAAGTGTTTCATTTTTTCAAGTGAATATGTTCTTTCCTGTGCTGAAGAAATGGAGGACTGGCTTTCCTATCTGTTTGAAGACTAATCTACATTTGAGTTTTCTTAGCCTCAAAGTCATCTTGTGAGAGCAGTATTTATTGACAGGAACAAAAACTAATCCACGTTAGGCAGTTTAATATATTCAGAAATGAAATGTCAGGCAACATGAGGCAAAAATGTGTTCCTTTGTTTCTCTCTTTTCTAATTGAGCAGGAAAAAATCACCTTGACATAGGGGCAGTTAAAAGCTGGTATTTGCAGAGCTGTTAATTTGTTGATCTGGTAGAAAGTGCCTTTCATGAAAGCAGAAAGTTAAATGCATGTCACCATCTTTGCCATTTTTGGAACATTACAATTTATATTCCTGTTGCAGAAGTTTTGTTAGCTTTTCAGTCAGCCAGCATTGTCCGTGTGCTTTTCATGCTTATTGATAACAGTAGAGCAAGAGCCAAGGCAATAGCTATGTTCTGTCTTGAGGGGAGTGCACAGAATTTCTGGTGCTTGTATATGTATATATGGGATCAAAACTCAGAGCTTCTTATTTTAACCAGCTGTTTCTTTTATTATTATGGTGGTGGTAAAGGAGATGGGGGGAAAAAAGGGAACCTTGGCTTTGTTAGAGTTGTTTCCTGAAAGGACAGACTCCTTAAAAAGAGATGTCTGTACTGTACCTCCTCTGGCATTGAGAGCTGGACACTGGGTTGCTGCCAGTAGGATTATTTGTAGCACAGCTGTGACATTCTGTGCTAACATCTGCTGTAAGAAGGCATTTCCCTTTAAACTATTCCTTAGCTGCTCAGAGTATCAGTCAGAGCGGGGTTTCCTTGTTATACAGGCTATGCAATTGTTCATGAAATCTTTTCTGATTATGTACTGTCCTTAGAAGGTTATTTAATTGCTTACATGAGAAATAAATAAACAAAAATAATTAGAAATTTATTTGATTTTTAAGGAAAAAAGATCTATTCTCCTGGTACAGACCTGGGCATAAATGTGAGACATAGATATATCTGATTATATATTGAGGATCACAGATTCATGCTTCCAGTCTTTTCAGTGAACAGATAATTTGCATTTTAACATGCTTATGTACCTAGGAGGTATTTCTAACCACTTAGGCCTAAACTTGAAGATTGAAGCAAATGGCATCTTATTTGCTATTTGGGTACAGATGATGTTCTGCTTTTAAAAATATTTGTAATATTTAGAAGGCACCTTTAAGTATCTCGTATGCAGAACCAAGAGTCCTGTGCCCAGCATCCTCCTCAACCCATCTCATGGCCCCAGAGGTGTCTTCCCCACGAGCATGCGGTTACCCCCTGAGTCCCCAGCACAGGGCACACCATGTGTCCCACAGGGCCATGAACTGTTTGATACAAAGCTTTTGGGTCCCAGTGTCAGAGCAGCCAGTGAGCTTTGTGCCAGGGAGATGCTGAGTGAGGAGTATTGATAAGGAAGGGAGCTGCGCTTGAAGCATCCCTGAGTCATGCCCCATTCCTGTTTGCTATCTCTGCCCCATGAATTGTACATTTCTTTCCACTCAGTGAGTGGCACAGCTTCAGCTATGACTCCTCCTGCAGCTTTGGTTTTAGCCTGGTTGCTAAGAGATGGCAGGTTTGAGTTCAGGTCTTCTCCCCACCACAGCTAGCAAAGACTTCACATCCCAAATTTTACGCCTCTTCACTGTGCATTGCAACAAGAAGACAGAGCTCTGGTCTCCTGCTGCTCAGCCATGTGCTCCAACACACGGGCTAGCATGCATAAGTGTGCAGCATTGTGCAGCCCTGTGGCCAGGCTTTGTAGTGCTCTGCCGTGAGCTCAGTGCATTAGCTCTGCAAAAAGCTCACTGCTGTGTGCTCAGTTCACTGACCAAGAGGGTCACTGGAGTGCATGCGTATTCAGGGACTGCAAATTTGGGGTACCCAGATAGTCAGGGTAAGGAGATGCCCTTCTCAGCTATGGGACAGCACTTCTTGTCTGTACAGTGATTATTCTGGCATCCTCAGTACATTTATTGCTAAAGATGTGGCAGTTGTGCCTACACAGTTATTTTGGCAGCTTACATGAGTTAGTACCCTTTGCCCTTTGACCCAGTTATTGATAAATTTGCTGAAGATCCCTTGCAAATTTTCATGAGCATAAAGTGAGGCCTTGAGGGAGTTTATAGCAGAAAGGATCATCTAGTTTTAGAAATAAGGATCTCAGCCTTGAGACTGTTAAGGAATTGGATGATTTAAGCTTTGTTGCCAAGATAGAATTTTACTGTATAACTTATCACTATTTTCTTGTAGAAATTAATACATTATTTCTTGTGACAGATATCTGCAAAGGAAACTGCTAAGAGGTAAATGATATTAAAGTTGAATTCCTGGCAAAAAAAAAAAAAAAATGCAAATTTCGCCCTTTGCTCAAGTCTATCGTTGTTCAAGAAAATACACAGAAGACCAATTCAGCCAACTCTCTAAAAATTGCAGAGCTTAGCTTCAGTTCATCTTAGTGCCGAAGAGGTCTCATTCTGATTGTTTATTGAGTTAATTATATCATGATTCAACATTCTGTATTAAATATTAAAATTTCTGTTAATAATATATGTTCCATCTCATGAGTCATCTCAATTATAGCCAAATCTCTTCAGCCGATAAATAACTAAAGGACAGGGATATCTTCATCTCGGAAAAGCTGGTGGTGGGACTGACTAATGTAAACAGGAAATCTACTTCAAAACCATTTTTAGTTCGACAGAGTCTGGATGCTGTTTAAACTGTTTGATTCTTCTGTGCTGGTATATACAGTGATATTTCTTAAAAAATGTTTAGAAGTTTGTAATATTGTGTCATAATCTCAGTAACTTTGGTATATTTAGCAACCATAAAAGGGTTGTACAGAGGAGAGGGGTATGAAATGGACAAAATCTTACATAAAGAGGAAATAATACTAACAGATTGTTCTTCAGTTAGCTATTCTGGAAAGGTCTGCATAAAAAAAAAAATCTCACCTGTGTTTTTTAAAATACTGAGAGTTCCTTAGATCAGTTTTATTTGAACTCCCTAAAATATATTTTCATCAGACACTGATGGTTTTCCTTCTTTGCAACTAATAAAACACGGTCAATCTTAATACTTTTTTTGTTTGTTTTTCACCTGTGTTCTTACTAAAGTGGCCATTGGGATATTCTATGAGTCTGAGTGGAGGTGTGGGGATCTCAGCAGTACTTAAAGCAACTGATGGAGAAAAACACACTTCTGAAACGTCATCTCCTCTAGAGGAAAGCTGTGGGGAAGTTGTGCTAAATCTTGTTCCATATCATGCGAGCATTGTAGAAGTAAACTGAGAGTGTTAGGGAAACACATGGTGTGCAGTTGCTGCTCATGTGCAAGATTATAAATGCTTTCAAATCATGTTTGTGGAATCAAATTTGCCCCTTGGTCCTTGTATGCATGGTCACTATCTGAGCCACCTGCAAATATAGAAAATGTGACTGTATTCACTTTCTTTACTCCTTCTGTCAATTCTGAGAATGATATTTCAGGAGAAGTAGTTGGAGCATTTTTCATTGATTTCTTTTATTGAGAAGAAGATGGTTCTCCAACTCAGAAGAGTGACTCCTGTAGTCAGAAAGTAATGGTTTCTTTCTCATTTCCCGTGCTATTTCTGGACAGAACTGGGTTTTGCAGGAGATGGTGAGCTCTTCAGGACAAGAGGATGCCTCTTCCCTTTTTAGAAGCAGTATGCATGGCTATTGGAGCTCAAATAAAAATACTCTTGTATCTGTGGGAAACCTGCATTTTTATTTACTTGTTTCTGTTCAGCTGCTATTCTGCCTATCAGAGACATGTCTGTGCTTGTTTAACACGAATTAAAATTTTGTGAAAGCAAATACATGGGAAGCCTTAACAACGGAAAAGACCCTCTTGGGCAAGGTAAAATGAAAAATAATTCAAAACCTTTCTTTGTTTTTGCAGGATGAGGCTACACCAGCTGACAAACAGTACAAACAGGAGCCAGCCCAGGTCACTTACTCAACATCAGCTGTTTCCAGCACACAGGAGGTGTTGTACATCAATGGAAATGGGACCTACAGTTACCATAGTTACAGAGGGCTCGGAGGTGGGCTGCTAAATCTCAACGATGCTTCTAGCAGTGGTGAGTTTCCGTACAAAATACATCTCTGTGTGTATGTGCTCGTGTGTATTTTTCCCCTGCTGTACAGAAAGCTAGTCCAAGGGATTCAGTATCCATGGGCTGTAATCAGATAATGAGGAGGAACACAATTCTGCAAACAACTACTGCTAAGCAAAATACTTGCTCTCTGGATGTTACAACTCCCTTTCAGTTTCAAGGGACTAATTCACAATAGTGTGAGACTGAACCCAAGGTATGTGACTGGAGTTTGAAAACACGAAGCTCCATATTTTTATGAAGGATATGAATTAGCCTAGATTTCTCACATGGTTTCTCTGGCTAATTTAATTTACTGTCGGTAAGAATCTGGCGTGACAAGTGTTAAGTGAAAAATCCTCAGTGGCTGAGGAGTGTTATGCTTCAGGTACATGGGCTGACTGGCAAGACAGGAGGTGTTCAGCTACAGCCTCCATTTTCAGCATGCTAAGCAATTTTCAAAATGTTATCAGGGCTGCAGCCTGCAGTGTATGGTATACTGGTGACCTTCAGTCACATCTACTTCATCTCCCTGCTGTGAATGATTTCTGCAATATTTTTAAAAGGCTTTAAAAATACAGTATTTTAGCTTTCAAAATTTGTTGTCTTAAAGAGTGTGAATGATGATTACAGTTATTTCCGTATGCATGAAAAATACATATGAGGTACTTAATATGATCTCTGATCAAACATTTTCAGAGGAGTAAGTCTGTGGAAATCTGTTTTCCAGGGAAAACATACAAGAACTTTAAAATTGGCTTTTACATTGTGGTCAGAGAATGTTCAAACCAGTTCCCACTGAAAACAGTTTGCATTTGCTCTTTTATTCAAGTATAAGTAGGATTGATCTTCCCGTGCATCTTTTTTTTGTCAGCAGAACCCATCAGAAATGCCTTGTTCTATACAATTCTAAACTGTGATGGAGTCATGGATGTGTTGTATCCTTGTTCTTCCATTCAAATCTCTTGTAACTGGACACATTTTCATAACTCCCTTTTTTTTCAGTAGACTGCAGAATTTAGGCAAGAGTGTTTTATGTCACTTCAATATACACTTCATTTAAAATATATACGTATGCCAATTTGCAATCATAAATTAGTCTTGCTTCCAGATTAGAAGCAACATTTTCTTTGTATCAATAATGTAGAGGAGTCTAGTGCTTTGTTGCAACTAAAGCTGAAGATGGGTTTTGCAGGACAAAATGGCTAAGGTGGAATGATCAGATGCTGCACCGCTAACTTTTAAAGTTAGTTTTAAGTTTAACTGCAGGGAGTTCATTGCATTCCCCTGTGTAGCACCACTGGGGTGCAGGGACCAGTGGATGGTTATGGTTTGCATAGTGACATATGTCCAAAAATTTCTTCTTCCTCTCCTTTTCCTACTTGTCCTGGCAAATTTTCTCTGTGTGTTCTTTTACTTTGGAAGACAAGTAAACCATTGCACCTATTCCAGTTAGCAATGCACAGTTGAAGCATTATATTTTAAATGCTATGACTCATTTAATTTGATTATTTCCTCCCCTATAAAATTCATTCCTATGGTGATCCCATCTTACAGACTTTACTGTCTGCTCATCAAACTGTTTGGTGGCTTTGGCTCAGGGAACTCTATGTCTGCTGTTGCAGTGCTTCCCTCCTCAGTCTGTCCTTCCACATGCCTAATTACAGATCCATAATTAGCTCCTTACACAACTGTATGGAGTGAGCCTTCATGCAACTGCTAAATATGAGCAAGCAGAACACAACAGCTTGTACAATGACCCTTCCTTTATTGTAGGCATGAAAAAAGCACAGCAGGAAAAGGATTGGCCTAAAAGTACCAAGGCCTTTTTTCCCCTGCTTTTAAACCATCTAAGCTAACCAGCTCAGCTTGAAAGCTTCACCTGAACAGCAAGAAATCTGTGGGTTGTCAGAGCCTCTTTCAGCCTGTACGCAGGCTGGAGAGAAACTGTTGACTCTTGTAGATGTTCAAGGAGAACTACTTGTCGAGAAGCATGGCTTTTCATGGTTCTTGTTTTTTAAGTTTGATGAAGTTCCTGCTACAGAGCTGAAAAGAAAAGCTCCAGGGTGGTGTGAGTGTGAACGAAATTGGTTTGCCAGCCCCCAGCCAGCCACAAAGGCTTCAGATGGCCCAGCTCCACCATACCTGGAGAGATATCCAGCTTGTGGGCAGGAAACAGACTACTCCTTTGGGAGCAAAATCTTTCATTGTCACCATCATTTGTCAGAGACCCTGCAGAAGTGGGAACATCCTAGATGTCTCTGTCTGATGGACTACTGTTCAACTTCTCCTGGTGTCTGCCAGCTGTCAGGACTGGATCTCCACAGCCTGAGCCTGGATCTCCAAAGCCACTCTCTTTCCTACGGCCCATTTTCCCTTAGACAGTGTGCAGTATGTTTGTACTGCCATTCCTGGGCTTCCTTGAGGTGATCTGGGGACTCCTACTTCTCTGTCATTGGGTTTTCTAGGCAGAAATGTCAGCTATTTCCAACTGTGTGTGTAAAAAGAGATTGCATTTCAGACTGGATGGTAGACTGGCCACGCAAGACATTCCCTTGTATTATGATATGACAAAGCAGTTCTTCTGTCTCTTGTTTCTCTACACAGATCTGCAGCCATCTTCCACCACAGCCACAACTCAGCACTGCATCCCAGGCTCCACAAATGTCCAGTCTCCCTCCAACTCAGGTAAGTCTTCCTGGCAAATCCTAATCCTTCCCTTTAACCCACATGACATTGGCACCTGTAAAACAGTAGCATTCTTGTACTGAGATGCTGGATATGGTCAGGCATAACAGTATTTAAGGGATGATACTGCTAACAGCAGTTATGAGAGAATTCACAGACAGCAGTGTCTCAAATGCTGACAGTTTATAATGCGACCTTTGTAGTAACAGGAGACATATGTGAGAAAACTGGACTACTGTGTCCAAGTCTGGGGGCCCCCAACACAGAGAAGACATGGTGCTTTTGGAGAGTGTCCAGAGGAGAGCTATGAAGATGATTCAAGGGCTGGAGCACCTCTCCTATGAAGACAGGCTGAAGAAACTGGGCTTGTTCAGCCTGGAAAAGAAGAAGGTTGCAGGGAGACCTCATTGTGGCTTTGCAATATTTAAAGGGAGCTTATAAACATGGGGGTAATCAACTTTTTTTACAAGGGTAGAAAGTGATAGGAAAAGTGGGAACGGCTTTAAACTAAAGGAGAGGAGATTCAGATTAGATGTCAGGGGGAAGTTTTTTACTGAGAGAGTGGCGAGGTGCTGGAACAGGTTGCCTGGAGAGGTTGTGGATGCCCCATCCCTCAAGCTGTTTAAGGCCAGGTTGTATGGGGCCCTGGGCAATCTGATCTAATACTTGATCTGGTGGCTGGCAGCACTGTCTGTGGCAGGGGAATTGGAACTTGATGAGTTGTTGGGTCGCTTCCAACCCAAGACATTTTATGTTTCTATGAAAATTGCTGTATGTCTTTTCCATTCTTCCCTTTATGCAATCTTATTTTCCTTGTTTATAAACTTTGCTGAGCTTTAACTACTTGAATTGAAATTTTCCATCCAGAAGTCAGCTCTGGGCTGAATATTTCTGAAGTTGTTTCATCAAAAGTAATTTAGCCGCAGGTCATTGGGAAGGCACGTCATTTATCCCATGTGCTTATGAGGAGCCCCAGCACCTTTATGAAATGGCCCAGGAACAGCCATTGGCAGGGGGAGTTGTCATGGAACTGGGGACTTTGTTCTGAGAAAATGTGTTCGGATTTGGTGAAGCTGTAACCTTCTGTAAAATCTCGGCATTTGAATATTCTGTAGAGGTTTCTTGGTAATAAAGTAGAAATAAGTAATTAAAAAAGAAAGTCCAACTGAGAATATCAAGAATCCAGCTAGTTTTTAAAGTGCTGTCTGGGTCACCCACAGCATGGCTGGCCATGATGCAGGGGGTGAGCAGGGTTTTCACTGCAGTTGCCTTCTCCAGCTCTTTACATCTCTACTCTCGTACAGTTTTCTGTGTTCTTGGTGCAATCCTTCTGAAATCTAAGTGGCACTAGAAAGGAAAGGCAAAGCAGCCTCTCTTTATCACGGAGATACAGAACAAGACTGATAAGAGTTAGGAACCTGGGAGGGTGTGCTTGTTCCATTTCAAAAAGGCAAAATGCGATGCTGGGAGAAATTGCCATATGTTGTGGCAAAAGTGGGAATTTCCCTCTGTGAAATACTGTCTGAATTGTATATTAAGATCATCGTCATATTTCTTCCTCCTCCTCTTCAAATTGTCAGCCATTGTGGCATTTGCAAGTATTATCCCGCTCCCACCATGGGAACTGTGATGAAATGTCTGTGGATTAATCAGACAGTGTCTTACTTTTCTGCCTTTGTACAAAGTCTGGGAGACAGTCATTCAGGCAAGACAAGTGTATGCTACGTAACTAATCTCCTGTGATGGATATGAAATGTTACTGGAGTGCCTCACATAATCTTGCCATTGAAAATCAGTGTGTTTGTTGATTGTTGAAAATGCATGATGTTCAGTAGCCATAGGTATTCTTGTGTTTTGACATCTCTATTATCTGGCAAAAGTTTATTTAAGTTAGCTGAAAATGTGTTTCCCAGAGGGAAGGGTGTAGGACGGAGAAAGAAGCTTGAAAGGCCCAATACGTTGATCCCTGATTTCTTGATCTAAGATCTCCTGGCACTTAAAACTATAGTTTAGGTCGCATCTGTTCTGTTTGGAGGTAAAAGGACAGGAAACATTGACAAATACAGGAATGTTTCATTATGATATTATGTAACTTTTCCAAAATCAGATGTATTTATTATTACATGTTTTGATAGCTTTTTTCTACTTATTTTTGTGGGAATAGAGGAGAATCAAGTACAACATTCACTTCTTTTGAAGCCAGTTATGGGAGGAAAAAAATGGGAGGAGAATAGGTGCAGTAGAAAAGGCACGTGAAAGCCTTTGATGAAAGAGGTTCCTTAGCCGCTAATGAAAGCGTAGAAGTTTAGATACTTAAAATCATACAGCTTTTAAAAATGATTTGTTATTCTTAATTATTATGAGGTACTGATAGAGAGTCATTGACGTATTTATTATTCACTTATTTATTTTACTTGAGTAGTAATTGTAAGATTTCTGGTTATCCAGCTGTGGTTTACAATTCTAAAGGGAGTTTTGCTGGGACAGGTGATACTGTCTAGGCTATCAGTAACAGTACCTTTATGTCTGACCCATATTTTGAAATTTAATATAAATTATATTGCTAATGAGTAATGCATGAGGCAATAACTGGCTTCATTTCAGACCTGCAACTTAACAGAAAAGCTATTTGCCCACAGTGTATTTAATGGCAGAATCCCAGCAGCTAACTTGATAAGTGGTTGTCTAACACATGAAGAGTGGATTTTCAGAGTTCTGTCTGTTCAGCTTGATGTGATTCCAGCAAGAACCATTTCATTTCATGAGGGAAATTAGGTGTGTGTAACTGGACTGAGGTGGTCAATGTACTATATTCCTGCGTTAAAGTGTCAACCAGGTGGCCTCTCCAAGCGGCAGAAGAACAGTATCTCAGAGTCTTCAGAAAATATGCTGCAGAAATTATAAAAGAAAGGATCTGTCTCATGAACTTGTTTGACCCACTGCTTAAGAGAACATCGCACAGCTATAGGAACATGGGTGGTGACAATAATGAGTTACAGTAGTACACACTAAGAAAAATAAATATCCAGTTTTCACTGGACTTACTATTACAGTATACGCTTGATCTTTGCTTGTACACTGCCACAGACACTGTGGAACCTGTTAATGGTTGCATATAGGATTTTTAATTGTCCTGAAATACTCTAGGATGGGAAATAATCAGCTAAATCACGCAGTACCACCTTGGAGGAACTTAACACTGCAAAATTTGTTGCAAAAAATTCAGATTAGGCTTTCCCTCTATTTGAGGATACACTCCCACGTTCCTGTGAAGAGTGGCAGGTTAATAAATACTGTTAAGCATATGGAGGAAATACTTCTACTTAAAAGAAATAGTGCATAAGATACTTGACTTTTTCCATATTTAGTCATCTGTAGTGATGGCTTCTGGAGATGGAGGTATATGAAGTGTCTACTGTAACCAGTTATTTTACGAAGCTTTCAGAATATCTGTGATTTATTTGCCTGGATAAAGAAATGTGGTGGAAATTTATTAAGTTCTAGATTCCTGTTTTTCAATAGCTAGTTTGACCAAAATTACACAGGAAAATCTATACTACAAGAATAAGATGCATTTATTCCTTATCTCCTGAGGGACTAGTTATGACTGATACAACTACAGATAAGCTAAAGCATTTTTAGCATAAAGCAGCCTGAACAATCTTTAATAATCTGTAATATTGCCAGTAAGTGTCTATCATAGCTATTAAAAGCTGAATCCAGTGTAATACATCATGAGGTGAGTGTGTGAGTGAGATATTGTCCCAGATATAAAGCTTGGCCTGTCATTGACAAGCTTTGGAGGTGAGGCATAGAGGTCACATTGCAAAATTAAAAGAACTGAAGTCCTTATCCTCACATCAAGAGTGGCTTCTCCTCCTTCTGTTCAGTTCTCTGACAGCACATGTAGTTTCCCTTCCTGGGAAGGCAGGGTATATTCACTATACAGAAACCATAGCCAAGAACGCTTTTCTGTGTGACTGGATTTCTTTGTTTTATTGCCGGGGATGCTCTTCTTTGCAGGGAAGGAGGACAGTGACTACTTGTTAAGAACAAAGCAGAACTTGCCTTGTGAATGAAAAATCTATTTTCCTACTCCTTAGAAATAAAAGAAAAATCAAATAGTTTGAAGCAGCATGGTGAAATTAATTTCTTAATTCTTAGCTGCACTTACACAAAACAATATTGGTGGTAGATAGATGGCTGGACTAGATGATCTTAGAAGTCTTCTCCAGCCTTAATGAGTCTGCAATTCTGTGATTCGAAGATACCTATTTTGAGGAATTAGAGAACTGTCTTCATAATAGTTAATCAGGATATCTAGGAACACAGGGCCAGGTCTTTGTTTTGTGTACTCTAGATTGACTTGAGGGATTTGTGAGGAGTTACCCTGATTTATGCATGCTGAGCATCAGGTATTCTCCTAGTTTTCCTCTCAGTGTGGTGCTTTTACCATACGTCTTTAAATTTTATGAGTAAAACATCACAGGTGTAAGCAAGAACATTTCTATACACTTTCAAATTATGAGTGTAGTAACATTCTGTTCAACCACTTAAAATCTGGATTACAAAGGAGAAAAGCCCTTCAGTTTCCTCTCAGAAAAAAAAATGTGCTCTGCCACAGCAGCTCCATTCTGCCCTATATTGTGTGTGTGTTTTAGGCTATGAGACAAATGAGAATCAAGGCAAGAGCATGAAAGTTAAAGCAGGTTTACCTGGAGCACAATGCCCTCAATATGTCAGTGGTAGCTTTTCCACCGCTGCCTCGAGAAATGTACAAGTCTTTAATGGCTTCTCACCACTGCTCAGTCCAGCTGGCTTTATGATTCCTATACTCTGCTCTGTGTTGGTTTAATGTTTTTCTTGGAAGCATCCTCTGTGCTTCTTCACACCATGATCATTTCCCTGTAGCGTATGGTCACACTGAAACAAATTCACTGAGGTCATTTATCCTTTGTGCTCTGGAAGTCATTTAAAGTCAACTCATTTATGCCAGTGTAAAACTGGATAATACAGTTGTAAGGCTAAGTAGTGTTCATGCCAGTTGCATAGCAGGAACCAGGAACATCTAAGAGGGCCCTTTCAGTTTGAGTAATTTCTTTTCATAGTCCCATTCTGCTTTCACTAGAGAGGAGGTTTTCATTAACTTCGGGGAAAGTGGGGGCATGGCAATTTCAGCATTCTTTGTGGTCTGAGCCATACTGTTGCATAAACACAAAAGAAAAAACAGGTAATGTTTTTGACCAGATTTTCAGCTTCTGGAAATCAGAGCAACTCTTGAGACTAGTGCTCAATGTAGCAAACATATTTTTGAATCGCGTGGTTCTGATGAGATTAATGAAGAGTATCTCTAGAGTACAAATTGCTCTGTTTTGCTGTTTAGTATTCTAAAGTTGAATATGCTGGGTTATATCATTTTATAATGATCCCAACCTCTTTAGGGAGAAATGCGTATCCAGTGGGCCAGTTCTGTGAAAGCCTTGGCGCTGACACAGTTTTTCCAGGTGAAACTGAACAGTGATGTTTATCCCGTAGGAAAGCAAGATGCATTGCTGTGGATAACTTGATCTCAGTTCCCAGGAGAGTATTAAGATTAATAGTGGTTTAGGCTGATCTTCTGCCTGATAGAAGTATAGATTTGCTACACTGTCAACTGAATGAATGCAATTTATCTAGGTTTGCATACAATAAACTTCCTGATTGGTATATTTACTTACATAGGAATGGAAGGGCTGGAACACCACCCTACAAGGACAGGCTCAGAGAGCTGGAGCTGTTCAGCTTGGAGAAGAGAAAGCTCTGAGGAGACCTGAGAGTGGCCTTTCAGCATCTAAAGGGGGGCTGTAAGAAGGAAGAGGACCTTCCTTTAGCAGAGGAAGTCTTTAGCAGAGGCTTTTGTCATAGGAAAAAGGGAAATGGTTTCAAATGAAAAGATGGGAGATTTAGACTGGATATGAGGCAACATTTTTTTAGAGTAGGGGGGGGGCAAGGCACTGGAACAGGTTGCCCAGAGCAGTGGTGGATGCCCCATCCCTGGATTCACTCAAGGTCAGGGTGGCCAGGGCTCTGAGCAACCTGCTGTAGCTGTAGGTGTCCCTGTTCTTTGCAGGGGAGCTGGACTAGGTGACCTTTAAGGGTCCCTTCCAACTCAAACGATTCTGTGATATGATTCTATGATTGGTATCCTTATATGTTTTAAAAAGTCTTTAGTCCAATTTTGCCTGTATAAATATTCAGGCAGAAAAAAACAACTACATTGTGTCACATGGAGAAGGCAGACACCTCATCAAAGCACTAGATGCCTTAGCTAATAACTGTGGTCCAGGGAAGTTCATCAGAAAGCTGGACTTTGTGATAGCAGGTGGCTTTTCTGACTGCATTAATCGGCAGCCTACCCTCAGGAGTGCTGTCTTCTGCAGCAGCAAACGTGATCTTGAGAGCATTCTTTGACGAGAGCACATTGGTACAGTGGATAAGCTGCCAGCAGAATGTGGTGATTGCTGCAGAGTCTCTTGCCAGGGCTTAGACCTGACAGGGTCTCTGCAATATATCGCCAGTTGTATGCAGCCCACAAGTAACTTACAGTGTGCTCCTACCTATACCAGCCAGATTGTCACCAACCTCAGATTGTTCATGACCGGCTATTTAACACATGGCATTGGGGCTATTCAAGTGAGTGACCACTTCTCTATGTCAGTAAGAGCTTCGCAATCTGGCCATGTGCTAATTGAAGCAACAGAAAGTTGTGAAAATAGATATCTAGAGGGTGTAAGCTCAGTACACCATGGTAATGAATGCAAGTGTGCAGATGGCCTGCCTGCCAGCAGCAGATCCCATCAGTGTCGGGTCAAGCAGCTTACACTGCTGGGATACCCCAGGGGCTAAGTTCCTGCTGGCAGAGGACTTGCGTCACATAAGCAGAATTTTAAGGACTCCTGTCATATACAAAAACAAATCGCTGTGGTTCTTGTCAAGGGAATGGTAACTGAACTGTTACTTGTATGCGCTGCTTCTCTCTGGCACTCAACTGAGAGTACAAATCCGCAGTTTTGCTGCTGTGGTTTTGTAGTTACAAACCTGTGGCGGTGAAATGTCTCTGGCAGCAGGATCTGAGCCTTCTTTTCTTTCCCTTTGTTGCCTGCAGGTCCAACAGATCTCAGTATGAAGAGGCAGTTAGCAAGCAGCTCGGGCTCCTCCAGCAGTACAAGCTCCAGGCCCCAGCTGAGCCCCACCGAAATCAACGCTGTGAGGCAGCTGGTGGCAGGGTACCGGGAATCAGCTGCGTTTTTATTGCGTTCTGCAGATGAACTGGAAAACCTGATTTTGCAGCAGAACTGAGTCACGTGACCTACACATGGGCCTGGTCTTATCTCAGAGTTTCCACTAATGACATTTTGATTTCCCAGAGCACACACTTCAGTTACCGCACAGTCTTTTAGGAGAGTTAATTACCATAATGCCACACTGTTCTTGATCCATAAAGTGATGTGTTAAGGTGCTTCAAGTGAACTTCGACCTCTGGTATTTCTGAGGTACTTTACTGTGTCCAGCCTATTGCTTTTGTTTTAGTGTGTCAGCATAAATATCGAAACAGTGGCTAGAAATTAACTCGTTCTAACACGTGGAGGAAACAGAAGATGCTGTGATGTTTTTTGAAAAATGGTTCAAGATCCAAGTGCAATATTAGTGGAATGTGATACTGACTCATTGGACTTAAAGCTGCAGTATATGGCAAACCGTTGCCAAATGTCCTGTTGCTACAGGGCACAATTGCAATTAAAAGGATCTTGTATTTTAAAAAAATGTAATTTTTATAAAAAACAAACAAAAGATTTTTTGTTTTCATTCAAGATTTTTCATTTTTACTTTGGTAAACTTTTTCACTGGTCCTGAAAACGTTTTGAGGAGCTATTGTAAGTCCCCCTTCCTCTCTTGAACCCCTGACTGAGCCCTTCTCCCCAACTCCACATTCTTTCTACAACGAGTAACTCTTGATGCTGGATAATTCTCCCCTGTGTACTGTAAATTGTCATCTATGGAATACCTTCCAAAGGAAGCATGCATTTCCTGCATTCATACCATTCTCAGCTCCATTCTGTAATATATTGCAGCTTTATTAGCAATTAATAAAGAGTTGAGGGTTTTTTAAAAAGATGACATATCATTGAGTAAACAAAATGAGAAGTTGATTTCTTACAGTGAGCTCATCTAACTCCATGATCACTGCTGCTGTCCTAGACAAGTCCCTCTAGTTGTGATTGGATATAGGTGATGAATGTTAAGAGGTTGCAAGAGACAATCTGAAAATTTGCACTCTTGTGTGTATTTATTTTATTTTCCTTAATTTAAGCAAAATTCTTACAGAGGAAAGTCATTGACATTTCTGGAATGATTTGTATAATTCCCAGGCCTAGCTAAAAACTGTACAAAAATATAAATGGATGCAGCTGCAACTATACTGAAACTCTTCTCTTCCCCCCCCCCCCCCCACCTCTTCCCAACCCCTCTATTTCTTATTTTATAATATTGATTACACATTAATGGTGTTTTCTTTGTGCACTACGGCAGGTTTATTTTTAAGTATATAGAAAAGGTACTTTAGTTTATGCTTACTGTACTATCTGTTCTGTTGTTTGGCTTTTGTTGAATAACAAGTTTCTTGTGCATTCCTAAATTTGCCTTATTTCATGTACAAAATTTTATGTAATTCCATTTTTGACAATGAGTTTAAGGCATCGGTGATATTTTATATCTACTTGTTACATATAGTTTTCCAAGTAATGACTGTGATTGTGACCAAGTAATGTGCACTTTTTCTTGTAACTGTGGACATTGCTATGCTTTTTTTTCCTCTAGTGTTTCTAGAATTACTGTTGCTTACAGTTATGTAAAAGAAAAAGAACTTTTGTGATACTGTTGGTGAATATTAATGTGAAAAAGCCTATGAAATATGAGTATTTTGAAGGTACATAGATACACAAACATCTCTAAGTTGTGAACTGATGTTCACATATTTAAATGGGAATTCAAAACCTGAGGGCTGGAATCATTTCCTCTGTTTTGTTTGGGTAAATAAACATATTTCTGTGTTTAAATACATGATTGTGAAACATTACAACATTTAAACTACCATAGCATTTAAAGTTATAAAAATTATTCTCTTTAAACAGGAAAAACAGACTTCCAGTCCAATTCATGCAGACAGCCAAAGCTCATTTCTCAAAATAATTGGGTAAATCCAGTAGGCTTATCTAGCTCGAGCTTTGTTTTAATGAAGAATTTCCTCAATAAGACTAGAAGCATGTGGCCCATAAATCATAAGATCCAAGTCACTAACATTTTATAATATTAAACTGGCTGGAGGCAACACCATTTTGCTACTCTGTGTTTATTTAGAAGAAATCTATTGGATGTCTTTTAAAAGACACTTATTCTTGGATATGAGAATATTGTTTCAGTTCCTTCCTAGCTGCTAACCCATCACTTGAGAGATGCGTTTTCTTCTCACATCTACTCACCGTGCTTGGGAAAGCCTGTAGCTCATCTCTGCTATAGAATTGTCGTTCCCTCAGCTTCTGTCTCTCCAGACATTCAGAGGTCTACTAGGATCTAAGTACCTTTTTTCTCTCTTCTATTTTCAGATAACTCCAACTTCTGTCTCTTGCTTGTCAGGAGGGGATGAAGCAGGTACCTTGTGGCAGATTGATGTTATTCAGCCAAAGGACAACTCTTGCACGTTTTCCATAAGGAAGAGTGAAAACTATGCATAGGTTTCAGCTTCCTTAGTCCTGTCTTGTTGGGCCAGTATGCAGCAGCCAGCAGCTTGTCCAGAAGGCTGTTTGCCAGCCAGGAATGCTTCTCAACTGGGCAGACTCAGCACTTTTTCAGAAACCTTGCTAAATCCAAATATGGACAATAGGCTAAAGAAAGAGTGGTAAGAGATTTATGTCAGTGGCCTACCCTCTGGATCTTCTTCCCTCTCCAATTATGAATTCCTTCTCTTGAGGGAGAAGAAATGTTATGGGTCACTGAATGACCTTCAAGGCCTGCTGCCAGCCTTCCCCTTTTCCTGCTCTACCCCCAAACCTAACCTACATTAAGCATTCTCCAAGTATGTTGTCTGTACCACATCCTCTTATTCTGGCTGCCTTCTCTGAAATGTTTAGGGCCTCCTTCAATTTTAGAGGCATCCTTCTCAAAACGTTCAGAGAGATACTTAGCTTTCAGCCCACAAGTGGTTTATCTGTGCCAAATTCCAGCAGACTAATGGAGTTTTTAATCTATAGCTGCTTCTACCTCCATGTACTGGTTTTATTCATCTCTTCTTTGGAAGAATCATGGATTCAGCCATAACTTTAACTTCCTTTTCTAAGAGCGTACTGAAATTCAATCCCATCCTGTGAGGGACAGACTATAAATCTCAGTCCACTTTTGTGTGTACAAATATAGATCCAAGCATCACAATCAAGTTTGCTCTCTTGGATACTGTATAGCTCTCACAGCCACCTACTGTCTGCTTGCCCTGAAACCTCTTAAGGAAGTAATGGCTCAAGTGAAGAACTCTCTCCAGCCACAGACTGAGTTGGGTATCCAAAAATAACTGGAGTAATCTTTTTTCTTAGCCACATCTTCTGTACTCAATACATGATAACTTCTGTTTAAATATTGCTATTAGGATAAGGCCAGTCCCTTCCAGTATGGGCACATCTCTGAGTATGCCTACCTAAGTCTGCCTTCAGAAAAGTGTTACCCTTTTATCCCGCACTGTTACTGTACCAGTGCTTCAAGCTGATGTATGGCTCAGTACACCTCATCCACATGGACCACAGGTACTGGACCTTCTTGAGACAGCCCCACATCTTTCCAGCTACCCTTGGGTTTCCTGTCCTGTAAAACCTTCAGTCTTCCAGGGAGCTTCTGGAAAAGGAGGTCTTTAAGGACATTAAATGACATTCTCCTATAAGTCCTATCCTATCTGGGGCCCAGAGTACCAAATTTGACAGTGGTGTCAATGCATTGGGCCTCATTAGTCTTAACAATTCACACTGGGAAGGCAAGTCATTATTCTCTTTTCGATTGCCAGGGTGGTTTTTGTTGCTAGGGCAAGCAGCTGTGGGCAGCAGCTTTAGAACCAACTTTAGACTGTGAAAGTGGAAAATGCTACCAGCTAAGTAACTTCTAGATTTGTTTACTGTACTTGACATTGTCAGCTGGAAAACTGGAGACAGAACACATGAAGAAAGATCTGTGGTCAAATAATTTCTTCTAGGTTGACATCTCGCTCCTTGTCATCGAAGAACACCACCATCTCAGCCATGATGAATATCTCAAGCTCCAGAAAACCAATGCATGAGTAAGCAAGTTGCCTTTCCCTTACGGAGAATCTTCTGAATGAGGAAAAGCAGATGAGCATGTAAATGTATATGACCATAGTTACAAAAATGATCAGAAAGCAGCTATACTGAAGGAATTGGATATTCTTGCTGTGAGGATCTGAGTACCTGTTGACTACAGTAAGCGGAAGTAATTTTGTTGCTAGAACTCCATTCAGACTTGGAGAAAATTTGTTTTTCCTCAGGTTCCTATCCTGTGTTAAAAACTTACTGTAAACTTGTTAAAATCCTCTCAGTTTGAGAGGTTTGTCAGTTATTCATAATGAAGATGTATACTTCCTACATAAAACTGAGCTGATTGAAGACTGGAGTCAGGACTGCCCTGACATCCACGACTGAAAACCAATTACTGGCATGTGAAAATGAGTCCTAAAATAATGACGCAAATCAAGCAATGCCACACAGATGATTACTGAAGTACCTAAGGATATGAAATGACTGTATGGGTCAAGATCAGTCTTTCACATAGCCTTGTGTCCTGGCTTTGGTAATAAATAAACCAGATAAAGATGTAGCAAATATAGCAAATGTAGCAATCCAGAAGAATAGATTAGGCACAGAGCACTACTTTCTAAATAAACATTCATGGCCTTAAACAGTTTGAGGCTGTAATGGGCAAGTTCCCATCTTCTTACTTACTCTCAGGAAGATGAGGGAGAGAATCAGAAGGGCAAAAGTGAGGAAAAAAATAGGTAGGGTTTAATAGGAATAAAACAAAATAAAAAAGTGATGGAAAGGTAATCACTCAACCCATCTGATCAGCAGTCTGGTCCCTGAGTATTGTCTGCTTCAGAAGAGCTTCCCGCTCATTTTAGAGAAATTGAGAATGTGGTTTGAGAATGACATAATATGATACAGAATATCTTTTCGGACACTATGGGTCAACAGACCCAGCTGTGTCCCTTCCTAGCTTCTTGTCCAGGCCCAGCCTACTTTCTGTAGGAGGAGGCACAATGGGAAACAGAAGGCCTTAGCTACTGCTGAACAGTGTCAAAGTGTTGGTCTGTAACATATGACACTTTCAGCCACAGATCCAAAGCACAATATGGGCTATTGTGAAGAAAGTTAGCTCTGACCCAGACAAACCTAACCCAGTGTAGAGGCTCAGGAGTTTCTTAACCCAAAGGACATCTTTGTCATTTGGAACATGAGGGTATTGACTAAAACCAGAAATCCATTGTGCTGTGCACTTCGCAAATATAGTGAGATATCATACTGCTCTAAAACCTCTCTATCTACATGGATACCAGTGAGCGGGAGGAAAAAACAGGCACAAAAGACAAGTTGCTTGAGGCTATGCAATCTGTGAATGCCTGAGCCAGGTCCATTGACTCCTTTCCAAAATCCTGCCCTAGTAAACAGGGCTCCAGATGTGCCAAGTACAGAATGTAAAGTTCAGGGACTAGATTCAGATCTTCTGCTAAGCTGTCCTCAGGACTGGATCAAATGTTGGGGAAGAGGATGCAAAATGATTTCATTTCTAACCCAAATAACCTGTTTAAATCTGATATGCCACTGGAAAAAAAAAAATGGAGCAAAAGGGAATGGGAAAAAACATAAATTTAGTATCTACTTTATGAATAGAGACTTTGTTGCACCACCTAAATCAGGTAATTTATCTGTGATGAAAGATCTTTTTTTATGCAAAGTTTTTCATTCCCTGTTCTAACAATGAATGTCTGGAAACACAATGGAAAGGAGTTCTAATTACTATGACTATATATATAATTTGTTTTTTTAAGTATACCTTTGCTGTGGTAAGCCAGCTATAAAATTATGGTGTAAGGATAGTTGGGAGAAGGATCCAGTCTACTAATTGCACATAGATAGGATTGTTCACATTCTCTCTGAGAGCTTGAGTAACCACTGACTCAGTAGGGGGAGAGTCACAGAATTGTAGAGTTTGGAATGCATCTCCAGAGAACAAAGTCTAATCTCCTGCTAAAGCAGGGTTCCCTACTGTAGGCTGCACAGGAAAGTGCCCGGGGGGGTCCTGAATATCTCCTCAGATGGAGTGTAATACTGTAATGTGATGGAAAGTACAGTGATAGTAGCATGATGGCATGATCCTAGGCTACAGCAAACGAGAACAAGTTCCAATGCAGCAACCGTGAACAGAGAAACTACTTACCTTTGGAAGGCCTCTGGTACACAGAAACCTCTAGCAAGATACCTTTGCCCCCACTGCCAACCCTTAAATGAGGTCTGGGGAGGCATGGATCCTGGCTCCACCCCTTTAGGTCGCTCAGGGCATCGCACACAGCTGAGCTCCCCTGGGTTGGCTCTGCCTTCCCACCAGGTGCTCAATCACTGATTAAAGCTGTGACTCAGCATTTCCACTACAAGGAGACTCCACTGTCTCTCTGGAAAGCTTTATCCACAGTAAAGAAAGTTTCTCTTATGATCTTACGGAACTTCCAGTATTCCAATTTGTGTTGGCTGCCCCTTGTCTTATCACTGGACACTAAAGAAAAAAGCTACACCCTGTCCATTGACTCCCACCCATTAGGTATTTGTAAGCATTTTTAAGAGCATCTCTCAGTCTTCTCCAAGCTGAACAATCCTAGGTCTCTCAGCCTTTCCTTGTAAGAGAGATGCTCCAGGCCCCTCATCATCTCTGTGGCCCTCTGCTGGACTCTTTAGAAATTCCCTGTCGTTCTTGAACTGAGGAGTCCGGAACTTGATGCAGTACTCCAGATGTGGTCTCACCAGGGCTGAGTAGAGGGGAAGGATTACCTCCTTCAACCTGCTGGCCATGCTATTATTAATGCACCCCAGGATACTATTGCCCTTCTTGGCCACAAGGCCACACTGCTGGCTCACAGCCAGCCTGTTGTACACCAGAACACCCAGGTCCTTCTCTGCAGATCTCTCCAGAATCTCAGCCCCCAAACTGTATTGGTTCATCTAGTTATTGAAGTTTTCCTAATGCTTCCCTGGAAACTTAAATCAGATAAAATTTCCATTTTCCTTCAAGGCTGCTATTTTATTATTGTATGGTTGCTAATCAGTTCATGGTGCTGGTTTATTTTTTACACTCAGTCACAACATAGCGTAGCAAAGCACTTATAGCAGGAAAAGCACTGGGAAAAATAAATAAGAAAAAAAGGAAGGAAGGAAAAGTATTTTTGATATTATTATTTAAAACAGTTTAACTTTTTGAAATTAATTTTATTTGTGGTGGCAAATTCAGAGTGCTTTAACTCCACAGGCTTGACCCATTTATTTCCTCTCATCTTCTGTAGCAGGGAGGGAAGGATTTGCTATATGGAGAAATAGCTTCTAGCTGAGAAAAGCTCTTACTGCCCTAGCCAGCAGGCTGCTTTATTGGCATTCATTTGCTGCCCTTGATACTTGAAAATTGCAAGCTACAAGGCAAGCTTCACTTGCAGATCTGTTCTTTAATAACTAGAGGCAGAGGCTAATTTTTCAATGCTTTTTTTTTTCCAAGCACTTTCTTTTCAATACAAACATTTATCCATAAAGAAAAAAAAAAGAGAAAATTATAGATTTAATATCTGTCTTTAATGTTCAATGTACAGATGAGGTCCACAGTTCAGAAAACCTTTAGTATCAGTGCTAAAGTACAGAGCCATATGTTTGCTCCTTTTTTGTTATTGTTAATGGATTAGGAAGAAACAGTGCTGTAAAGACAAGAAGCAATTTATAAAAGCAGAGATAAATTGAAAAGAAGAGGAAAGGAGAGGGAAGGAGGGGAGGGGAGGAAAAAGGGAAATAAAGGAGAAGAGAACACTAGAAGAATAGAGAAGAAACTCTGTAGTAGCCCAAGTGAGCATTAAACAGAGTCCAGACTTTTTCTACTCAGTGGGGAAATCTGAAAAGTGGGAGCCCACCCTTTTTACTTTAGTAAAATGATGAGTGGATCAAAGGTTGTATAGACCTGTCTACTGTCCCTGCCAATTGCTTTGTCACTTTGCTACCTTACAAAACTTTCGCTGTTCTAGGGCTTGAAATCATACTCAATTCAAAAACTACCATGTAGTTATTGACTGAAGTTTAGTGATTTAAACACCAAATCATTTTGATCCTTGTAGCAACACCATGATCCATTACTCCAGTATGCATCAGAGTATGCTGTTAGGATTATTGTATTATGCCATAGAAAAGCTCTTATTCCAGCTGGCCTTTTGACTAGGCATTGAATTTCAAATAGTTTGAGGGCTGAAGAGTTTGTGGAAAATATTCATGAAATGCTATGGCTAAGGTCTTGTGGACTGTCTGGTGATGTTTCAGTAAGAGTTTAGAAAATCTTCTAGAGGCACAAGTCCCTACATCATGGTCACTGGGATTTCATACTGATTTTTTAGGCCTTGAAAGAGAATTCCATTGTCAAGAAGTTGAGAGTGAAATGTGATTATTAATTGGGATGCTATTCGTCTCAGATAGTACATCTAGCTAGTACATTTTATGATATAAAGAAGTGAAAATGAATCGCTTTTGGTTAAAAGGAGTCATCTGCCCATCCTAGTTGCTATGAAATGTGGCATTCTTTTTTCTTCTTAAGGGATAATGAGGATACCAAGAAGGCTATTGATTTTTTATTAGCCTTCTATTACACCCCACCAGTAAGAGTATGTTGTTGTTATGGTAATACAGAGTAAATGACACAATACAAGGAAAGAAATATGTAGGCAGTAGGTGCCCTGGTAAGAGCTAAGCCCTGACAGGATTCTGCAGATCCAGATCTATTTGTCTTAAGTTACTCGAGTCATGACTGCTCAACACAATTTGGGTGGGCACAATTTACTCTATTTGTTACTCTTTTGTTCACTAAATTTCTGTTAGTCAGCTATTATAAAGAAGTACCTGCAATTCAAATATTCCACATCCTGTCCTCATGGTGTAAAAAATAGTTATCAGGACACTCTTGATTTGGAAAAGAGATGGCACTTGTTGAACAGAAAGCATCTATAAGCTTAGAAGTGGTAACATAAGTCAGAAGTTTACCTGATTCAGATTATGTCAAACCCTATGAACAGGATAACCGTATGACTAGGCAGAATTCCAGTCATAAATTTTAGTAGTAGAACATCAGGAAAATATTCAACTAAAACAATCATGTCATTTATCTGGATGAAGTGTGGTAGCACTGAGGATAATCTTAACTTTTCCAGGTACAGAGGTTACACTAAAAGGTCTGTAGTTTCCTGGATCTTTTCTCATGCCTTTTTTGTAGATAACACTCTCTACCTTCCAGTTATCAGGGACCTCCCTAGAGTCCCAAGACTTTTGGAAAACTGTTTGGAGAAGTCCATTTATAACATCTTCTAACTCTAGGGTACTCTAGGGTGAATCCTACCAGGCCCCATGGACTTGTGAACATTCAGGTGATACAGCTGGTCCTTTATGATTTCTGTGGCCACAAATGTAAAATCACTGAACCTGCAGTCATGGTCTTCTAACTCCATGCAGCCCAAGCAAGCAGCCCAAGGTCTCTCATTAATATTAAAAACCGAGGCAAAAAAGACTTGAAATGCATCCCCCTGCCCCTTTCCTCCTCCTTACTTGTTAGGTGACCATCTTCATCCAGTATTGGTCTAATACTTTTCTTAGACTTCCTTGTACTACTAATTCCTGTTTTAATAGTTCTTCCAGTGATCACAGTTGAACCAGGGAGTCCAGTAACAAGTACCCCAATATCGGTTGCTCTTAGATGAAGGTAAAAAGTTCTTTAATTACTGACTAATTCTCCATCAATACAAAAATAAAGATCAACATTTAGTCTGGGAGCCAGAGAGTCCAAGTTCTTCCACTGATACCTGCTATCTTATTTCATTGTAGAATTTAGTTCTGAGGAGTAAACTGAGTACAAACACCAACAAGAGGTAAAGTGCACTGAAGTAGTAGTTCTTTATGACAAGCAGGTATACTGTGGTAGTTTCTTCTTGTGAATATTTCACTTTTAATTTATGTGAGAATATTGCTTTGGAATAGAGAGCACATTACAGACGAATAAAAAAATTGGCCTCGCCTGGCACCAGACATCCAGACCTGGGTTGCTGCAAGCTGCTAAGCAGCAGCAGTTTTGAAAATCTGTCCTCAGAAAGGTACCCAGGAGAGGATAGATGCTTTTCTCTGCGTTTGAGAAATACTTGAATAGTGAGGAATGGAATTTAGGGTAAGTATTTCCAAGACTGGCTCCTGTCTCTTTTCCCAAAATAAATGAATACAATTGATGAATTTGAGCTAATGGCCTCAGTCAAGTCTTTCTAGAATAGAAGGCACACATGGGCTCCTGGTGGTTAACACTTCTGCACTTCCATGATGCCTTCTTAACCTCAGGCATATTTGTTCTCACACTCATGTTTGGTTTCATTACTGTATTTGTAGAGCTGAGGAAAACTAAAAGGAAATGAAATGCATGCTCTTTTTTCCCCATCTGTTCTGAGGAATCCATTTAATAAGACTCCATCTATTTTCTTATGCTAAACCTTGAAGAATCTAGAAATTCAGTTGCAAACACAACAGCCTTAAAACACAGTTGCAGCTTCAAACTGAAGGCTGCAAAAATAATTTAAAATGTCCAAAATAGATTTGTGTGTTATTGTGCTCCTTGTATCTGTTGTTGGTTCCATGGATATAAATAGGAGCCATTACTTTCAGAGAAACCTATGTTCATTTCTAATATGACATTATACTCCCTTTTTTTAACTCCGCCGTTGAATGGTAACAATTCTGTTCATGTAACATCTCTGTTTTATTTTTTTTTAAACACAATATTTAAGGGCTAGTAGAAATAAAACAAAACCAACAAACAGAAATGAAACCAAAGGCGTTTTAACAAGTGCTTGTTCCGGTAGCAAGAGACATATCCAGGAGAAGTCACTAGTCCAGCAATCTGATCAAGAATTGCTACTTTATTCCACTGAAATTTCAACCTGTTTGTGCAGGCAAAGGCTTGAAAACTGAACACCCTCTCTGGCATTCTTGTCCCCAGCTCGCATGGATGCCTGTGGGAGCTGAGTGCCTGCTGCTCTGTAGACCTGGTGTGCTGATGGTGAAGGTAAGTGTGAGTTGTGCTGTAACTTGTAGCAGCTTATCTCAGTGAACACAGGTGTGCATCTGCTAAAATTTTTTCCTACTTCCTGATCATTTACCCTATTTTGGAAAGTGGATATTAGTATGACATTCACTCTTATTTAAAGTTGATTCTTTTGTTATTATTATTTTTTAATATCATCTTCTTAGAAGGAGGGAAGAGCAGAGATAAAATGTGACATTCACTTGCAGTCATATCTTGCTATGATGTTTATACATTCATAACTGCAACTCCATTGGGGCACAACAACATTACAGAGTTAACCCAGACACTTTATTGGCCATTTGACATATTACCATTACTTTTAATTAACTAACTTCTCACACCAGACAGGTGGTTTCATTTATTCCTTCATTTATTTTGCTGGAACGATGAAATGAGGATCATCACGAAAACAGACATGGCTGTAAGTGTGTTTTGATGTGCTACAAGAACATCTAAGTGGACTGCTCTCAGATGTAACAAATGTGTGTGGCATTCATCCCAAATCTCTTTCTTCAAAGGAGAGGTTATCATGGAATTCTTCAGAGGATGATACTCCTCAGTTACTAACCCACCCCACCATTAGTGTGTCCCATTGAATGGCAGGTACAGCTTCCAGAACAAGGGAAATGGATATATTGCACAATTTTTGGGCAGTGACAGAGGTTTTAAATTGTAGTGTACCCAAAACAAGGAGTGTAATGTCTAGGCGGTAGCATCTAACAAAATTAACCACCATTTTAACCACTGACTTGCAGCAATTTAAATAAAATTCCACAGCTGTTGGTGTTTATTTAACAACTTTATCTCCCAGGATACTATGAATTTTCACAGGTTGCTGTATCATGACACCTACTGGTAGAGATAACCAAAATAAACAGATACAGCTCTTTCTGAATGATGAAATAGATGCTTCTGTTTAAAATGAGATTTTTGTCTCTCGTAGAAGTGGTGACTGATCTACATACAGCCACATGGGCAACACAATTACTGTGACTTAGAAATAGGGTGGGGGAAAGGAAGGGTGGTGGATTTGACACCGCAGGGTTTTCAAGGGGCAGGTGTGCCTCAGGTGAATGTGTGTCAGGCAAGTCACACTCAGCCTCTGTGCCTTGGAGTCCCTACGAGACTTTTTTTTTTTTTTTTTTTGAGTTTTAGCTTCAATTGAAGCTATGATTCATTTCTGTTTTGCCATAGTTAAGAGAGCAGAGCAATCACGTAAAAGAAATCATTCCTGCTTGAAAAGCATAGCTGCTGGTTTAGCCCAAGGTTTTGGAAAGCAATAAGTCACCACTGAGAAGCAGCTTGAGCAGACATATTCCACATAGACTGCTGTAGGAAAACTTGACTTTCTTTTTAACCTAGGGAGAATAACAACTGATGAACAACCCTGAAGACACCAGAGATGAACTGAAGGTGCTGTGAAGACAAGTGGTAGAACTGAGCTTTAAACCCTTTTGTATAGTTCTTGTCATCAGGTTTGTTTTGCCTTATAGGCCTTCTCACTGTGTATCATCTGTCTTTTGTTGGAGCAAAAATACCCATAGAAACAAATAAGGAAGCAGACTTGCATGAGCAGCATGCAGGCAGTGTTGAGTTAATTCCATCAATGGGTGCAGAATTTTCCAAAATACTTCTAAGGCGAGCAAATTCTTGGCATATTCCCAAAAATAAAGCATCTTCCCATTTCTCAGTGCTAACTCCATTGGACTTTGATCCTTTCAACCATTTCATTCTAACTCAGACCAACACTTCTGTTACTACCTTGAAAACCATCTGCTTCACTGATGTGTCTTGTTTCATTACTGAATAGAATTTCCCTATTTGACAGCACTCTGGCAGCAGTTTCATTCCGCCGGATATGGTTTACCAGTGAGCTATTATCTGTGTCTATTCAAGCTTTTGAGATCTGGTCTAGGTTTTCTCCTCTTATTAAATTACCGTAGCAATGTCAGTTATCAAATCGTCATCCCTGTTAAGTCTCTCCACTGTGCATAAATCCATTTTCACACTGCACAAGGCAGAATCAAGCAGCTTTTCCAGCAGTTTACTAGGAGTACGTCTGGCCAGTACTTTAGCTGCATAAATCATCTTATGTCAGACATGAATGGGAGCTTAGGTGTACATATAGGAAGAGGAGCGAAGGGTAGCAAGGATGCCAGCATTTGTTGCTTGTTATGCTATCTTTCTCGTAGCAATAAGGAGCATAATAAAAGGGACATTTTCCTATAGTAGTTTTCGAAACAGTAACTCAGATAGCACAGCTTCCCAGCTAGAGAATTACCTTTGCTTTAGCCATTTTT
Organism: Numida meleagris; assembly: GCF_002078875.1. Classification (NCBI taxonomy): domain Eukaryota; kingdom Metazoa; phylum Chordata; class Aves; order Galliformes; family Numididae; genus Numida; species Numida meleagris. The sequence goes on along the minus strand of NC_034410.1, from coordinate 105,479,076 downwards.
TGAGAACTCCAAAATGTCAAAATATTCTTTTACTACACAACCACCCATTTAAAACCTGTGATCACACTTCGGCTGCTTTAAGTTGGATTTCACCTACAGCAGTTTGTTAGCATTTGTTTTCATATTAGCTGGAGAGGTTCCTGAGCAGGTGATACACAATGGTTTTGTCAGGAAGGAAAGTGCCACTCTAAGTTATGTATTTAGGTCCCTTTTTACCACAGCCAGACTGCAGGAGACAAAAATTTAAAAAAAGCATTTTTTCATTATTATCTGCTTTTGGATGTTACCTTCATCAGCAAATTGCCTCTCATCTGAGTTAAGACAGTATCAGGATCCTTTTTGTTACTTCAGGCTCCCATGACTTCTTTACCTGATGTCTTTGCCATGCATTACAGCCAGCAGATGCTGAACTAGAAAATTTATCTACTAAATCCTTGCAGAAAGAGTCTTTTTCCATTAATTTACACTAGAGAAGACATGCTTTTTTTCCTTGAAAAAAAGCTTAATTGGGTAATTATGGTTGCAAGTCATTTCCATTGTCATCTTTCCTCCTGGGTAAAGTTATGTTCTCGCCTAGTCAAACACACAAGTTGCTTAAAAGTTCCTCTCCAAGAATCACAGAATTGCAGGGGTTGGAGGGGATCTCTAGAGATCATATAGTCCATCCCCCTGCTAATGCAGGTACCCTACAGTAGGTCACACAGGCAGGCGTCCAGATGGGTCTTGAATATCTCCGTAGAAGGAGACTCGACAACCTCTCTGGACAACCTGTTCCACTGCTCATCACCTGTACTGTAAAGAAGTTCTCTCACATGTTTGTATGGAACTTCCTAAGTTCAAGTTTCAGGCCATTACTCCTTGTCTTATTGCTACACACCACCGAGAAGAGCCTGGCCTCATCCATTTGCCTCCCACCTCCCTTTAGATATTTATAAACATTTATCCCCTTTATTCCATATTCCATATATCCCATTTACCCCTCTCAGTCTTCTTTTCCCCAGGCTGAACAGACCCAGGTTACTCAGCCTTTCCTCCTATGGGAGATGCTCCAGGCCCTTTTTCATCTCTGTGGCCCTCAGCTGGACTCCTTCTAGGAGATTCTTGTCTTTTTTGAACTGCAGAGCAGCTTTTCAGCTCTTTTGTGCCTATGGGGACACTCCTAGTGCCATGCCCTGGAGTTGTAGTGTTCAAAAGCTTCACTTTCATGGCAACGAGTCTGAGGTGAACCATCCACATGCCTGCATGTTGGTGGTGCATCCCTGTGTCACATCCCTGTGTCTGAGCCAAAAAATAGGCTGCTACTTTGGATGTCCCAGATGTCCTCTGAGCACTGAACAAAGCACATGCTGGAGCCCAGGACATGGGTATAGATCTTCGTATTGTCAGTCACTACTGAAAAAGAGAAATCAGCTTCAATTACACATCCACATTTAGCTTTCTGTAGATAAAGGCTGCAGGCTGCACTTGTGTTTCATTCACTAACCCTCCCTCTTCTTGACAGTGTTTTCCCTGCATTAATGTGGTGACTTCCAGATCCATCCAGTCGCTGCTCTCCCTGTCCCCATTCCTGGGGCTGTGAGCAAGGAAAGGGCCTCCAGGAGGCCCAGCCCCCAGCTCCCTGCTCTGGCCAGGCCTGTGCCTCCTTAGAGACAGCAACCAATTTTTCACCTCTGCTCAGGCAATCCAAATCTGAAGCTTATCCCGAACACAAAAAATGTGGCATTTCTTTTCTTTATGCGCCATTGTGTGTGCAAGAGGAAAGAGTATGGATCAACAGCTGCCTTTAGTCAACACAGTCAATCGGCTTAAGAATGTAATCATCTCAAAAAAGGAAGGGAGGCTAAACTGCTGTCACTTGCTGCTAATAAAAGTTCCGGCATTAAGCAGCAGCAGGAGACCAGTTTTGTTCTCTCTGAGGGAGCACTGGGATCGCAGTGTGCTTGATGCTGCACAGCTCTGTGTCTTAAAGAAGGGCTCTCAACAGACTTGGAGGAGACATTGATCAACGTGCTGCTTACTCTGCCATTCACCCCGATGTCCATGCCAGCTCAGCCAATATTACAGCCTGAATAAATCTCTCCTTCCTCTGCCATCTCATTCTGCATCTTTAGGCACAACCCAGTGGTTTTGTTTCTCAGGCTTGGGTATTTTTTCCTTTTTTTTTTTTTTTAACAGCATCTGGTTGGGTTTGTCACAGTAATTACTGTTGTGTCATAAATTCAGCATAATGGCTGTGCTGCAGGACTGAATAGACAGGCAGGAGGCAGCAAGAGGTAACAAGCTCCTACTTAAACAAAGGGAGCTCTGATTAACTGTAATATTATCCAGGAATATAATTTAAAAGTATTTGCAACAAAGTACACGCTCAGTTACCTGACAGTTACCAAATTTTAACATGCTCTTCCCTTTCAATACATTATTTCTCATAATCTTATAGAATCATAGAATCACCAAAGTTGGAAAATGCCTCCGAGATCATCCAGTCCAACCGTCCACCTAACACCAGTATTTCCCCACTAAACCATGTCCCTTGGTATGACATCTAAATGTTTCTTGAACACTTCCAGGGATGGTGACTCATTTCTCTGAACTTATTTTTGTTCATGGGTCTGGGGAGGATGTAGCTGGATTTAACTCTCATAGAGCAAGCACTAGGAAGGATGGTAGAGTAACATATACACGTGGAACAGCTGAACATTCATTCCTTAATCCAGTCAATGTGCCTAAGGACCAACCCGGAAAATCAACTACCTTCCAAAGATCCAGCACCTGCTTTAGGTCTTGGTATCCTGTCTGAGACCTTTGAGGAGGACACCATTTAATCTAGTAATGGTTATGCCCACTGTGAGATGCCAGAAGGGATTCAGATCACTTTATCTAGACACTGAGTGATTACCTCCAGGGTACGTACTTCCGTAGTGTTGCTCATATTCTGCGATGAAGCGAGAAAACCAAGGTTAGAGCAGCCAAACCACTGCAAAAGTTCAGTATCTAGCTGGAAGACATGAGAAACTGAAGAAAGCACACCAATACGTAAAATTTTTCTAATTAAAGGAAGAGGTCTGGTTGAACTACTGGCTACCACTGTTCAGATAAGCTCTTTCTAGGAGGAATCCCACATCTAATAAGTTTTCTACGTATTTTATAAACTTGGTTAATAGGATAATAATGCTATAGATCTACATTGTAGAAATGTAGACTATGCGGAAGCACTTGAATTAGGAAAAAAAGTGGCCGTTCCTAAACAGAACGTAAAAAATTATTTTGGCACCTCAGTGGACAAAGACTCATAGGCATTAGTTTACCATTTTGTGTTCCCTCTCTTTTTTGTTGTTTTCAGCATTGTCAATAACCCGGGAGCTTGAGATGACAGTTTTTAAAGATTTAGTTAAACATCTGTTTCTCTGTTCTTCTGAACCAAGTCCCGCACTCTCCATTCAGCACACACAGCACTTGGGACTATTAAAAGCATTTAACAGCAAGCACTTAATGTGAATCAGCATTAAGAGTATCCAAGATGCTGAGATCAGCCCTGGAAAGAAAGCTAGAAGTGTGGCATTTCAGATAATGTTGGATAGTAATAGCGGGTGAGCACTGACTTTAATTGTAACTTGCTGCAGTTTGCTACCCTGCATGGAGAAAAACTATTGTTTGCACACATCAGAAGCCACAGCATGCCTCAAACACCCAGAGGGGCACTGCAAGAGCAGCAGCCAGCAGCTCCTCATCTGAGTTATTCCTGCTCACTCACCACTGGCCAGACTGACATGCCCAAGGAGAAGGGCAGCAACACCATGCTGGAGTCCATCCCATGAGTGAGGTATAGAAGTGCTGACTGGAAGGGACAACAGTGTGGCAGCTTCCTGTGAGAGGTCTTGGGTTTCCTCACCTCACTAATTCCTCACTGGGTGAGCTGTGCAAGCTGAAGCAGTCCAAGGGAAGGTGTTGATCAGCCCAGAAGTGCAGTACTTAGCTGGAGATCCTGGACTGGAAGTGACAGTCTGAGTCTGCAGAGCTACTCAAGGAAGAAAAGAAGAGCAGTCTCTAAGCCTGACAGTTATGTGACTTTCTGTACTGTAATACCAGAAACATGTCATGGAAAGATTTAAATAGAAAATGTTCCATTTAATGGGATTTTGGTCACAGCACTGTGGATCTCTTTAGCAGCATAAAGTGTACATTTGAAGCACTGCCCCTCTACCTGAAACTTCTGGCTCATTTTTCTTTGCTAGCTCCTTAATGATGGCAGGCACATTTTTTCAAAGGGAGAAATGATCTGCAGCACATATACCATTTGATGGCTTAAAATATTACACTGCCGGCTGCTGAAGGCAAAATACCAACCATTATCTGTGTTACATGCTAATTTATGTAACTGAAATTAAAAGGAATTAATTATGGGAATGTACAATTAATTTCACTGAATGAGAACACTACACCTAAGACAATCAATATGGCACTCCTCCTTCAATTTAATCTTTTAAATCTAGCTTGCATTTTGCTTCTTCAAACACCTTGCTTTTTCAGTCCCTTCTTGCTATACTGAAGATGAGGTTTCATGGATGAGACCTGAGATGGAGACAACAGAGGGGGTAAAACAGATGACAGTGTAACTGATAAGGAGGAGAGGGAGTGAAAGGAAGGCTGATGAGAGGAGAAGCTGGTCATCAGATCACCGTTTGCATCATATCCCCAGTAAAGTGGGAAACTGAGTGATTCATGGAAGAACTGTCCAGTGCTGATCGAGACGACCGTATTTCTTCCACTCAACAACCTGCTCTCTTTTCTGAGGCATAAAGGAACCCCATACTGCACTCAGTGGTGCTGCAAGATCAAAACACCCCCCACCTGGAGTATTGCATCCAGTTTTGGGGCCCCCATCACAAGAAGGACATGGAGCTGTTGGAGCGAGTCCAGTGGAGAGCCACAAAGATGATCAGAGGGCTGGAGCAGCTCCCCTATGAGGACAGGCTGAGTGATATAAGGCTCTTCAGCCTAGAGAAGAGAAGGTTCCATGGGGACCTTATAGCAGCCTTCCAGTACCTGAAGGGGGCCTACAGGAAAGCTGGGGAGGGACTTTTTATAAAGGCAGGTAGCAACAGGACAAGGGGAAATGGTTTTAAACTGGAAGAGGGTAGATTTAGACTAGATATTAGGAAGAAATTCTTTACTGTGAGGGTGGTGAGACACTGGAACAAGTTGCCCAGAGAGGTTGCAGATGTCCCCTCCCTGGAAGCATTCAAGGCCAGGCTGGATGGGGCTTTGAGCAACCTCGAATAGAGGGAGGTGTCCCGGCTTATAACAGAGGGATTGGAACTAGATGATCTTAAAGGTCCCTTCCAACCCAAACCATTCTATTACTCTATGATTCTATGAAAACAAACAAACAAAAAGGGACTTGAGTAAATTCCGAGTGCACAGTTCTATAATCAAGAATATACAATTATTTATCAGGTACCACCTACTCTCCTGAGTTCCGTGGAGGAGCAGCCCAGTGGTGTGCTCATTCCCCAAATACTCACTTGCCCTCTTTGGTCTAGTCATCCTCCTTAAAGGGAGAAAAAATCTTCATAAGCCCACTCCACTCCCTGGTTCCCCTTCAAGACTGAAGCTCATTTTCCAGTGGAAAGCAAATCCTTAAATCCACTTCCTTCTCTGCCCCCTCTCTGCTTCCAGCCAGTAGCTTTTGAAGTGGGGACCTAATTATATTATCATAATTCTCTCCTTTCTCAACCCTGACCATTCTATGGCTGACATACTCTTCTTGAAGACTCTAAAGCCAGTGCCTTTTTTTTTGTTCTAAAAACATTTCTTGCTGCTTTCCGCTTTTTCTGCATATCCTTCACATGTTCACTAATATTCTAGCCATTAACAAATACTACATGGTTCCTTGGTTAAGTGATGTTTTTAGAGAAGCTAGTAGTTACCTAATGTTCAATACTTGTTTATAGTTGTAACGTCTGAAGTTTTGACTTCTTTTTGAGAAGTGGGATTGCTATGCAAACAAGTAATATAATACAAATGTGATATGTAAATTACACCATCCTCTTAAAAATGATGGAATTGTCACAGGAATGTTATTTTACACAAGCACTCACATTTGGGTCTCTTACCTCATACTGTCTCTTATCAGCAGCAGTGGGACAGGTCAGGCTCCACCTGCCTGTCCACATGCAGGAGATGACATGAAATTTCTGTTCAGCATAGGCCTACAAGGTTCCAGCTGAACCATACTTTCGTCCATTGTCCATAGATGATCTCATCCCTTTAGACATTTTTGTTTTGTTCTCTTTTCTTGTACAGCTCAGTACCCTGGAACTTGACCATCCTTCTAACACTCCCCCTGAACGGGCAAGGGACTAAGTCTCTTTTTTTTTAGAGGACTGAGCTAATATTTACTCCCACCCTTGCAGCCATCCACCCTCCAGCAGAGCAGAGGGGCCATTCTGTAACAGTTATTATTACATATTGCTAGGTATAACAGGCAGAAAAAATAAGAAACCTGTAAACAAGTGATCTTCTCATATGAAGCTTCTTTTTCCTTGGGTTCTTGGTTCCATTTGCAATTCTTGCCACTGCATGCTTGAAAACTCTATTCTCACAAATGTGCTCTGATGCCCCAGCCCTCATCCTTTGCTTTGGTCTCCACAAATCATAGAACTGTATTGCTAAATAATTACAAACCTACAAAGCCTGCTCCAAAGGTAATGCCTCCTAGTTTATTATATTGGCCCGTGATGTCTGAGGTGGATGTTGGCAGTATGGCAGCAGAGGCTGAACCTCCTCGACAATATCCCGTTCCATGTTGTTGCTGTGTGACAGATAGCAGCAGAAGGGCAGCCTGACAAAATGGTGTCTGACATGGAAGTGTGGATGAAAGAAAGGTGTTTCACTGAATTCTTCCACGTGGAAAAATTTGCATCTGTTGACATTCACTGATGCTTGCTGAATGTTTATGGAGACAAAACAGTGGACATTAGTGATCATAATCCCAGTGTTAGTGCAGGCATATCACCTTCCACTTTGATTGCTAATAAGCCTACTCTCTTCCCATTCATTTGAGGTCTCTCTCCACAAGACACTCACTTGTGATTACACACCAAAGCTTGTGATGGGCTACCCCATGTACCTTCTTATCTCCCCACAGGAGTCCCAGAACCCTGTGAAAGACTCCAGGTCCTCTGGTTAACAGCATTCCTAAAAAGAGGAATTCTCAGAAGCCATTCACAGGTGAGTTGCATGTACTTTGTGTTGATACGTTTTCCAGCTCCTCCTTGTGACCAGCAGAGCCTCAGCAGGTGACATGTGCCATGTCCAGCAGTGATGCTGCTGAGGGTCTTTGTAGGCTCAGTTCTGCATCAGTTGAAATTTTTGCATTCACTTCATTGGGTGTGGTTTTAACCACCAGTAAAGGCTTAACTACAGGTGCACTTAATGACTCAGAGGCTTCCCTCTCTCTGTAGTTCACCCTCCAACAGCTCTCATTCGAGACCCCTTCTGATTACTTTTCCTATTCTACTTTAATCTTCTTCCTTATCGACCTCTGTTGTTCTGCTCTTTGATACATCATCTACTTCTGAAGTTTCTCTTTCCTGTTACTCATATTAGTTTTGTCTTTTATCTCATGGCAGCAACTGCATTTTCTTGGCCTTTACACAGGAATTCACCTAGTGTCTCCATTTCACAGTATTACTTTGATCTTTGTTTAAAAAAATAAAAATCACAATTCACAGCATTCCTGAAAGTTACTACTCTGTGTGACACAGTTATTTCTTCCCTGAGGAAGGGCTGCCAGCAAGAGAACCCTACCATCCCACTGAGTTATTGACTTTTTGTAGGTCAGCTCCTTTTGGTCCGTTTTAACCTATATAGTGCCTCGACTTTCAGTTGACATTTTGCCCCTTTGGCAAGGAGAGATTTCCCTGCCACAGCAAACGGAGAGAGGATATGTTAGAAGGGAATAGTTAGCATGATTTTTCTTGATTAAAACTAAGAAGTGATTCAAGAAGTCTCTTTTATTATTATTATTTTAAGTGAAATTAACGTAGGGCTTTTTGCTGTTGTTGCTGTTTTAACTGTCAAGAACTGAATGTCATGGGCAAACAGCAGGGCAGCGTTTCTGAAGTGCACGTTTATCTGCACATTACCCAGCGATAGTTCTGTAAGTGTGACCTTAATCACAAATGGTGCATATTAACCAACGTCCTCACCAGATGAAAGGGAATGTTAAGGAGTGCATGAAGCTTAATGAAATTAACACAGCCAACTTGGACTTGTGCTCATATTGAGCCAAACGGCTTCGGGTGATGTTTCTGCGAGAGGGGGAGGGAGAAATCCCAAGATGACAGCTGCTGTGCAGAGCAAAGCCCTTTCTAAAGAAAGAAATAAATAATTTATGTACAATATTCACTAAAAACTGCAGGGGGCAAGAGACTGCAGGTTTTACTTTCAAAAAGGAGGAGATGCACTTGTGATAACTGCTCTTTCAAACATTCGCCATACACGGAAAGCGAGTCCAGGTAAGGCCCATTCCCTTCCTCATGAAAGAGCGTGGCTCCATTACACCTGGAATGCTCATCTGTTAAGCAATAACAGGGTTATCTTGCAGCAAAATTAAAGGAATCTACAACCTTATTTTTTAAGTTTGTGAATATCTACTGTTGAACTGAACAGTTCAAAATGCATAAATAGCCACAATAATGGGCATGTGCACACCGTCCACCTTCCTGAATGTGAGAAAGGAGTCACAGAGTACACACCAAGCTGCAGACAGAAGTGGTTGGGTGGGGTCTGCAGGAACCAGGGCATGCTGCAGTGCTGGCACTGGTGGTGAAATCATTACTCCATCAAGGTCAATAATTTATCAACTGCTACCACAGCAATGTTATGAGCAAGGTTTTTTCTCTTCATAGAATAGAATCAGCAGGGTTGGAAAAGACCTCCAAGTTCATCTAGTCCAACCATCCAGCTACCACCAATATTTTCCCATTAAAGCACATCCCTCAGTACCACATCTAAATGTTTCTGGAACGCCTCCGGAATGGTGACTCTACCATCTCCCTGGGCAGCCTGTTCCAGTGCCTGATACTCTTTCAGAGAATAAATTTTTCCTGATATCCAACCTGAACCTCCCCTAGCACAACTTGAGGCCATTCCCTCTGGTCCTATCGCTGTTACCTGGGAGAAGAAGCTGATGCCCACATTGACACAACCTCCTTTCAGGTCTTTGTGGAGAGCTATAAACTCATAAGACTTGTACTCCAGTCCCCTCACAGCTTCACTGCTCTTCTCTGAACAGGGCCTTGATGTCTTTCTTGTAGTGATGGGCCCAAAACTGAACACAGTACTTGAGATGCAGCCTCACCAGTGCTGAGTACAGAGGGATGATGATCTCCCTGCTCCTGCTGGCTGCACTATTTCTGATACAAGCCAGGATGCCATTGACCTTCTCGGCCACCTGAGCACACTGCTGGATCATGTTCAACTGAGCATCAGCCAACACCCTCAGGCCCATTTCTCCCACACAGTCTTCCAGCCACTCTGCCCCATGCCTGTAGCATTACCTGGGGTTGTTGTGGCCAAAGTTCAGGACTCGGCATTTGGTCTTGCTGAACTTCATCCCATTGGCCTCAGTCCAGCTATCCAGATTTTTTTTTTTTTTCAAAAACAAAAAATTCGGAAGAGCAACCCAATGACAGTCTCAAACTTCATAAACCAGAACACCCATTTATATTTAAGCACTTGGGAGAAATACACTCCTAAGGCACGATGCTTAAGGTAAAAGCTTCCTTTTGCTGTGATTAATGCTGTTACTATTGGTTGCATCACTGCAAGCCAGGGGACCCCATTTTCCTGCCTAGACATGGGCATTGGCACTCCTCTTTGGGTGTCCCTGCTTGGGCAGGCACTAGTCTAGATGGGCCCAGAGGTGCCCACCTCAGCCACCTGTGATTCTATCATTCACCTCAAAGAAGGTACAGTCCCTTTCCTTGAGCTACGCTCTCAGAGGGCAGCTGCAGCAGCATACATGGCTGTCTCATACACCAAATGAGAACATCAGTCATCATACATATTCTCAGAAGTGTATGAATCATCATAAAATATTTCAAAGACCTGATTTTTCTCTAGTAGCATCTGTTTCTACCAGGGGAACAGATGTGATTAATGGTGCTGATTGTACCAATCTCACTTAAAAGAGCAGAGATCCTATATGCAAACCCATCGAACAGCTAAACTACACGTCTGCCCATTATGTACACAGAGGCCAGGAAGCCCATCCCAAACCCAGGTTCCCAGAGAAAAAGCAATCCAGCAGTGAAAAATTAGGCAGCGGTTGGTGGGCCTGCCCCATGTTGGCTATCTTAAGTCTTTCTCCTGATGCCAGCAAGAGCAAACCCACACAGGGATTGGGCACTATGTGTTTAGGAGGGGAGTCTAAAGGAACTGTTGTTTTTTTCCTCAGACATCCTGGCCCTGCATCTGCTGGAGGCAGGGAAATGTGGCCGTATCTTATCTCTCCAAGGGCTTTCTCCATTAGCTGGTGTGCACATGTTGCTGTCAGCTGAGCCTACAAATGGCTTAATGGCAGGTACATAATAGCCTGTTAGTACTGGTTTGCCTGGGATTCTGGCAGGTGTTTGCATGAAATGTTGCCTTGCTTGTCACAGCGTACAGGACAGCCAGCACCTGGCAACCTCCTGCCAAACAACACATCCTTTGATTGTGTTGGAGCAGGAGCAGCAGCTGCTGTCAGGCTTGTTAAATAAACAACAGGTTCTGCACCTGCTGGAGCAAAACCCCAACCATGCAGGTAGCCCAGCCCTCCTGGCAGCAGGTTGTCCCCTGGCTGGGTAGGTTTGCCCTGTGCTGCTGAGCCAGGAGATGTGGAGATGTCCCCAGGCAGATTTCTGATTTATGGATGGCTCTTGTCACACGCACACACAACCCTTAGACATGCACGCACAATGGTAATGAGAAAAAAAATGCTTATGGCACAACATTCAGTTCCTTGTAGAGCACTTTGATACAGCACAGGAGAGTTGTGAGTCACTTCTGAGTAGCCAAAGGCTTGGTACAGGATGGGGACTCAAGCTGTGTAAAAGCAACTGTGTATTAGGTATTGTCAGCAAAGACATTGGGATCGTGTGCCCTGACTTGTAACAGGTGAGGTTCTACTCTCAAAGCCATATGTGATTATTTTTTCATTCCCCTTTCTATCAGGTTTAATTAAATGTAGGTGCCCTATTAGATTGTACAGTAAACGCTCCTGTCTGATCCACAAACTAATGGATAGTGGGAGGAATGCTGAGGAGAGGGGCCACTCACCTGCTGCCAGGGCACTTCCCCTCTGCTTCCTGACCCTTCCTGTTGCTTGGAGTTACAGCATCGTGGCTGCTTTTGAGCCCGCAGCCAGCAGCAGCTGCCTAAACATGAAACACGAGTGAGAAAAAGGAATAAATGCAAAAGGCCTTGTTATTCACACGTAAGACAAAGGGCAGTGAGAAATGAAACAGTTACAGCTAAGAGAGTGGGATTCAAGGTGACTGCTAGGAAAAGCAAGAGAAACAAATCAAACAAACAAAAACCAGGTGACAGTAGATCAAGATGGTCCATTTAAGAGATGTATGATACTTAGTTTGGAGCAACGCTGAGAGCTGTGCTAATTGGGCTCCATTCTTTTGATCCACAGAGCAGACTTTCTCCATTTCAATGTTTTCTTGAGAATTAAAAGGCAGAAAATACTTAGAGGAGCTCTATACGACTTTTAACGCACAAACAAAGAGAGGACCATCTGCAGAGTCTTTCAGCTACACTAGAGAAGAAAAGGAAAAGGTGAAACAGGAGCACTGCATCTATTTTGCAGCTATAGATCCAGCCAGACATATGAATTTATTCACTACACTTTGGCAGCATTAAATTCTTGATAGAAACAAGTGTTTCTTGCTAGTCGTCCACAGGAGCAGGCTGGCAGAGCAAATCCCCCTCACAGTCATAAGGAGCTTCAGGTCTACAAAACCAGTAGTGATTATCAAGAGACTGCTATTTGCATTGAACTCTTTTCCAATAAATTGCCTTCAGCCCAGTTTGCTAATACAGCTGATTCATACCGTAAATGCTGTTTTAACACAACACTGAAACGCCTGCACGGCAGCAGAGGCCACTTCTTACCCTCTGCCTCCTTAATGGTACCACAATCTCTGCCAAAGCAAGCCCCATGTTTTTAATAGATCCCCTCTAATTACAGATGCGAGTGGCAAAACTGCTCACTTGGAGCAGAACTGCATGCTTCAGCCTCCCTTGCTCTGAGGGAGTTAACGTGGCTGTTTGTGGGACCACGTTGCCTTCTAGTGGCTGGCCCTGCTCCCTCACCCAGGAAGGTTTTGGGATGCTCTTCTGCCTCTGAAGCACAGACACAGTCAGGATGTGGGATATGTACAATGCTCCTTCTAGGAGCAAAGCAGCTCTCTGGCAAGGGGGCTCTGTACTCCTTAGGAAGCAAGAAACTGTTGTTACCAGAAAAGTAATTTTTTAATGCCAAACATTACTGCACATTTCAAGCATCTTCTTGGGGATATTTTGAATTTTTTTTTTAGCTCTCCTCAACTTCCAACAAGCCAAAGGAATTGAAGTTTTTTGGCTCCTGCTGCTGAACAGGCCTGTCCCTCCCTCCACACAAGCAGAGAGAGAGAGGGAAAATATAAATCAAGCAGAGTGAAGGAATTTCCCTCAAAACATTGATCAGACAAGGCTAATATGGAGAAGCAAAGTAGGACAGGAAATGCATGAGAGCTCAGGGAGGGGGTCAGCTTGATGGGACTGTGCCAGGGTGGGCTCCGTCTTAGCAGGGGGAGAAACAGTGAGCACTGATGAAGAACAGGAGTGGGTGTAGTAGCGCTTGGGACAGCAGGCACAGGAATGAGGTGAGCAGGTGGGGTGACACAGGGGGCATGATGGGGCCATCTACCCTCTCAATCTGCAGGAGGAAGAGTCTCTGGGAAGGCAATTAGTCCAAGCTTCTCTGCAGGGGTGGATCCTGAAACGCTTATCTGCAAATGCAAGGAAAGTCATTACGAGAAGAGGAATTAGAAATGACTGCAAGAAAGCAGTGACTAAGCTACATCACTGAAAAATGGAGCCACAATGGCCAAATATACAGGGTATCTAAAGGAACACAGAGAAGACAATTTTTTCCTTTGATGTACAAAACTAAGGCTGGGGAAGAAACAGAGGATGGACACAAAGAACAGAGGGAGAGAAAACAGAATTCAGCTGAAAATTAGAAGCAGAAGCAAAATCATTAGAGGAACAAAGATTGTATCATCAGCTTGGAGGGTGAAAGAAAATGTGGCAGTGAGTAAAATTTAAGAGGCCTGACGTGGAAGCGCTGAACTAAACAAGAACAAAATTGCAAGAAGTCTGAAGGCAAGACGTTCAGTTGCACAGACTACAGAGAGCACGTGCCTGGGGAGCAATTTAGTAGCCTATATGGGGGCAATTTTAAAAATTCATATCCCACCCCATTCCCCCACTTCAGCCAATAGCCTGTTGGTTATCTCAGGATAAACAAGGTCAGTTCCTCATGGTTGAGGACTACTGATGTACACAGCTATGGAAAAAAGCATTTAAGTCAAAGCAGCATGTTTTCTGGTGAACCATTATAGGCATGTAAAGACAGCATTACGTGAGAAGTCAGATTAGATTCTCTCAGTTCTCCTTCTGATCTTCATAATCTTTGAATATACTTGTGATATGTGGCTACGTCTTTCCTACCTGTACTCCAAAACTTGGCACATGCATGTATTGCATCCATAATGGGAAAAAAGAGGAATGTATATGGGAGCAATAACTGACTTCAGTGCAATTTGCATGAGATAACATGCCTGATGTGAGTTAAACACATGAATATATGACACAAAATGCAACTTTTTCATCTAGTCAAAGCTCAGAGTACTGACTTCTTGGAAACTGCCAGTTTGAAGATAGCATATGTATATTCTCATCTTCCTTGAACATCCAAGCAGCAGCACTGGTGGAAACACCTTCTTCTTCTCAAATCTGTTTATTATAAAACAGCTGTCCAGAATCTCATGCAAAATGTGAGGTTCAATTGGTATATATTTAGCAACTGTTAACCTCTCTTTTGTTAGCCAATTGTCAAAACCAAATGGCTCCTCATACCTGAGAATTTATACGTGAAAAATACACATCTTATTGTAGTCCTTTTTCTAAAGAAATTGCTATCCAGGTAAGCAATGCACCTTGCCAAATATTCTTTTCTGTCACTCCAGTGAAGGAATAGAGAAATACAAGACTGAATCAAATGTGATAATTGCCAGACTTTTACAGAGAAGTCCATCAGTCACCTTTTTTTCTGACTTGTTAGATTCTTATGCGATGTTACACTGCATAAGTGCAGAATTGCTTGAAATGCACAAATAGAGCCTTCTGAAACTGTCACCACCATATTCAGGTCAACAAATGAAAAGGAAAAAGTGTAAGAAAAACACTGCTAGCGACTTTGTAATGGTTTCGGTGCTTTGAGGAAGATGAGGCTCAAAGCTTAGTACTGATTTATAATGAAATGTCTAGTAAGGTACTGAGAGGGCAGCTTCCTGGAAAGAGACAGTGCCCCAGACTATTGTAATCACTGTGGGCCATCTGATGAGATAATCCTGCAGGTCATAAGGAACATCAATGCCTGTCCCTGGAGGAAGTGTTTTTTTTGAAGCAGCCAATGCCTTTCAAGTGGAGTCACCTAAGAAGAAATTGTTTTAACATCCAGATAAAAAGAGTTAGGCCGTGCTACACAAGGGAAAGCATTTAGTACTGGGTAACTAATCACTATAATGGCAGTCCACTAACCAGAATTCCACCTGGCTCTAAAAACAATTAACTGATTCTTAAAATTGAGAGAATATCCAACTTTAAAATTTCTTTTTCTTCAGGAAAGATTAAAAAAATATCCTCCTGCAACATTTTGATAAGCCTGATAAGGCAACGGTATTTATATTTAATAATTCTACTATATGACCTTCCCAGAAACTCAGGGCATGGGTCAAATAAATTATATTCATGAGGCAGGCTGAAAACAAAAAAGTAAATGGAGTTCTGATTTTAAGTATGTTGGGATTCAGTTAGATGAAGTAGTTACAAGGGAGAATTCAAAATTTCCTTAGCATTCTTCAGCTTTACCATAGCACATTCACTAAAAATCAAAGTGTCTTTTCCTTAATCTTTCAGAAAAGCTTAATAACCAAGGTAGATGATGTGGAACAACACTAGCATTCATGTTTATGACATCAGATATTCATGCTGCCATTCAGTATTTCTAACTTCATTTATCAATCAAATTAAATCAATTATCAATAATCAATTATTATTAATAAAATAAAAATAAATGCGGTTACCCTTATGTCAGCATCCCCAGCTATGCTACACAGGAGCAGGATTTCATCCCCCTGTGAGTGCAATTCTCAAGTAGGTATCTTCGTTTTCCAGCATATAGAGGGGTCCAGCCACTAAGAAGCCTAGTATGTCTATAACACTTCTTTATTAGGGCTGGAGGGTGTTGAGTCTCTATCATCTGGAGAAGAGAAGGCTCTGGGGAGACCTCATTGTGGCTTTCCAGTACTCAAAGGGAGCTTACAGGCAGGAGGGGGACTGACTTCTAGTACGGTCTCTGATAGGGATAGGCAAGGGAGAATGACTTTAAATTATGAGGGGCAAAAGAAGGCAATAGCAGTGCCTTCAAATGGGACATAAGCATCATGAAGCAATAGAAGATGACCAAAAAAAAAAAAAATTAACTCACCCCTTCCAACAACCAGCAACAGCTCAAGAGGAACACAAACTCTAGAGAGATGCTTCTCCCTCAGCTGCTAACCTTTAAATGAGGGTGAGGAGGGGTGAACCCAAGGTCCACTTCCATCACTCAGGTGCTGGGCTTGCACCTGAGCTCCCTAGGTTGGCCACACCTTCTCACTTAGTGCTCAACCATTGGTTCTGGCTGTGACTTCTCAATTCCCATGCAAACTAAAAGAAGGAAAATTTAGGTTAGATGTTAGGAAGGAATTCTTTACACAGAGGATGTTGAGGCACTGGCACAGGTTGTTCAGAGAGGTTGTGGATCCCTGAAGGTGTTGAAGGCCAGGATGATGGGGCCCTGGCAGTCTGATCTGGTGGGTGGCAGCCCTGCCCATGGCAGGTGGTTGGAACTAGATGATCTTTGAGGTTCCTCCCAATCTAGGCCAGTTGTCAACGGTTTACGGGCATAAAACCATGACACCAGTCTATGATTCTATGAACATTTTTCACAAACTGTCATGAAAACAAAAATCATTCTCCTAGTATCATGTGCCTTTAGTCACACCAGTCTCTATATTTGCTAGCAATGAGAAGTTCATCTCAAGAATATAAACTGCTATCTTAGATTCAGAATAACTGACAACATGAGGATGACTGATTTCAAATCCCTACAATACAAACCAAGCAACTCTTCTAGGAGTATTCCCATTCTAAACAAGGAGAGCTAATTCATCAATTTGCTTAGTTTTAACTCGCTCACTGTGAATGTGATGTGTTAAAAGGACATCACGTTTTTAAAAACTTTGAGGAAATCTTTGATTATGCCTACATGGCATTTTATGTACTGCCATTGCCTCATTCTGCCCATACTTGGATTTGGCTGGAAGCAAGCAAGCTCTGAATGAAAGCTAGGCAGACATGCTTGCAAATGCTGGACCCAAACTAACAAGCATTGCTGAGAATCAGATTCTTTTTTTTTGCATTGGGCTGGCAAAACATTGATATGATCAAGTAGCTTCCAGTAAGGCTACAGCATTAGTGAACACAGTTTGTGTCTGCCCGGGGCTTGTGCAGACACACTCGCAGACTGGGGAATGAGAGAAGGAAAATAAAGGGTTGTGTTCATTACAGACAACAGTCTTGGTGCCTGTGCTGCAGTCACCCATCAACAGTTAACCTATCTGCCATCAGCGAGGGTGCAGCACCGACTAGTCCTGCTGCTTTGTGTCTCGGGGAGCACAGTGCTATATGACAGCTTTTGGGGGTGACATCTCCATCTCAGTGTGCTCCCAGGACAGTCCAGTAGTGCCCCATGACTTCTTCAGAGGCCGTAGTCACAAAGCTAGCAACTAGTTGTCGTCAACCTTAATTTTCCCATACCAGCCATAGATTTGGTCTCTTCTTTTACAAATATTGTAATTAAGGTGAACAGAATGCTTAGTAATCCTGATTAGAATAGTGATCTATTATCTATTCTTAATTGCTACCCAGTCTTAACTATCTCCTTAGAGCGTGCACCTGATTAAATTGAGTTTTAAAGGCAGGAACCAGAGCAACAGCTTGGTACCTCAGCCCTTTGAGGACAGGGAACAAAATGGTCTCCTTGAGTCAGAGGAGATGGCCACGTGAGAAACCTGCGGGACAGCCAGGAGAGACGGAGAGACCCTGCACTGTGCCTTCCCTTCTGCCTGGAAATCCCGTAAGTGTAACACTACATCAGAACTTAAAAAAAAAGTCACTCTGGAGTGTGAGACACCACATGTCAGAAGTGTAACGTGAAACATATGTTCATGTTTTCCCTTTAAGACAGAGTATTTCACATTTCATTTTTATATATATACGTCAGATTACAGATGACTCTATTGTACCAAAATATTGGCAGCTGTTTTCCAACATGGAAGGCTGCCTTCCACATTCAGTGAACTCCTCTTGCTTCTGACTGCAAAACATTTGAGCAGCCTCTTGGATATTGATGTTCATTACCTGTATGGTTTGCATTACACAATCAAACAGCCCAGTCAATGATATCAGCTCATATTGACCAGCTATTTCTACCCTGAAATAGGAATGTCAAGCTTCAATTGATTCACATTCACACACTGTGTAAACATAATTTAAAATTAACATGTACAAGATAGAGGAAATACTATTATTACCTTGTGAAATAACCCAGGGGATGTATCAGAGCACAAAGCCACTGTACTAGACAGAACCAGTCGATAAAACATAAGGTGTAATTTGCTGCCTAAACATCCTATAAACTACAGAGTCTCAGCAATGGTCTGTTCTTGTTCTAGCTGCACAGCAGGAGGATGGAGGGAGAGGGCACAGTCAAGGCTGCCCGGGAGGAGTCCACGTCCATGTCCACATCCAAGTCCAAAAAGGTTGGATGAATACTCTGGGTACCTTTATCTAATGTTGCTCTACCTCACTCTGAAGAAACAGCCTCTCACCTGTCTTAAATGATTGACTAGAAAGCAAATGAGGCAGATGGAATTTTCCAACAGAGGAAAAATGTGGTAGAGTAGTGCATTCCTGGCCTGTCTAGTAGAAGCAAGGCTCCTTATCACACTGACCACCACAACTCCCATGCTGCCCAGTGACTTATGGCTCAGTCTTGGCAAGGCTTTGATGTTATTGTCTTGACGACCAGGGCTGAACAAAACACCCAACAGACAATTCTCCTCAGCACAAACAATAGCTACATGACCATTATAATGCCAGACTGCATAATAAAAACCAAACAGATTCTCAAGTCAAAGAACTAAGAATTTGGCTTTTACACACACACACAATGAGACATAATAGGCTTCTTGCCAAGTTAGGACTAGACTCTGGTCCTGCAGCTCTCCAGCCTCATGAAGAGGTTTCACTGACACAGCACTGGTGATGGGACATTCACATTTTATCCACCTGTACCCTGACACTCTAAGATCTCTGTGCCCTACATTTTTATCTGTTGAGGGCTCATCATCTAGTGTTTTCAAGGGAAAAATAATGAAGCTCAATGATGAGAGGAAAAAGATACCATAAAGCAGCTGTACTGTAATTGGCAGAAAGGCTAACAAATGACCTAATATTCTTCAAGCTTGGATTTATCCAGCTGCTCACTGTTCTGATTAAATAGGACTAATCCATCACATGGAGATTGCTTCGCTGAGTCAAGAAATAAACTTACCTGTTTCTTAATTTCTCTTTAGTTTTTTTTTTATTAGAAGATAAAGTTCCATTTCTCCAACTCAAATGTTCATTCTAAACTATTCATGGATAATTTTGTAAATTCACACATGCTCCCATAGAGCTCTCTTATGAAGCTGATGTAGCTGATCTTTATTTAAAGCTGGGAATTACAACAAATCTCAAAACAAACCAGAAAAACTCCTGGACTTATCTATCAATGAATATATTTCATACAAGCCACAGAGTTTTTTTTTTCTATTATTTGACCTCCTGAAAAAAGAAGCTCCTGCAGTTATAATTAGCATTTGATTGATCACAGTATATACATCCGTTGTTCCACTCCTGATAAATGTTTTCCTTCCAAGATATATATGTCCAATTAAATTCTAATCAGTATGATTTTTTCACCTTATCAAATGTGGTATGAAAATAACATTAAAACTGACTGAACCTTTGGCAGGAATGTTTTCTCCTATGCACTGCCTGTATACTGGTGGTGTTGTCCCAGGTAGGGTGAAAAAGTCAGTCCTTCACATGCAAAGAAAGTATAAACATGTCTATAGGACTAATATGTTCCATCATAATATTTTTCTTTACATAGCCACAGAGCCCACCCCTGCTCCCCCACCTCCCAACTTGAAACACAGCCAAGGGCTCACAGGTCCACACACCTTGTTTCTGTCCTCTATATTGATTTAACACCTCACTATCCTGTCCTTAAACTCTGGCTGGCAGACAAGCTCCCTTTTCTCCTAACACCTCTATGTGACCATGCCAGCCACACACTACAATACTTTCTTCTTCTTTCATTGTAGTATTAGAAAGTTTTCCATATCATCTTCATCATTGCATTAACATTCTTCATACCGAAGAGGATAATGATTTAAAGCCCCGACTTGACTATGCTGCTATGAAAAAAACCTAAAATAGTTACTACCAGACAGTATGATACAGTATGCTATACGTCACAGGGGGAATGGTTTTAAACAAAAACAGGGGAGGTTTAGGTTAAATATTAGAAGGAATTTTTTCACGCAGAGTGTGGTGAGGCACTGGAACAGGTTGCCCAAGGAGGTTGTGGATGCCCTGTCCCTGGAGGCATTCAAGGCCAGACTGAACGTGGCTCTGGGCAGCCTGGTCTAGTGGTTGGCGACCCTGTACACAGCAGGGGGGTTGAAACTCGATGGTCATTATTGTCGTTTTCAACCCAGGCCATTCTATGATTCTATGATCTTCGGCTAATGTCACTGTGCTTCAGACAGCACTATGTGTCTCATATTAATAAGTATCATTTGAAAAGTACACAAGTTTCCACTTAGAAGATCTACTTGTTGTGAATCCGCTTAATGAGCAGAACCTTCCTTTTATAGTGACATTTGTAAAAGCTTCCTTCCAACACTGTGTGTCCTTTTGTACTGAAATACATGACAAATTTTTCCTATAATACAGGAACATATAGACAAACTAAGAATATTCATTGTGGCAGTATTTCCTTCCCGCCATTACTCTAATGATCTCCACCAATTACATGTTTCTCCTCTGTTCTGTATGGATGAGATTATGTCTCAGTATCTTGCTCCCTGTCAGCTACCTTCATTTCTGGGGCAGCTTCGTTATTGCAATCAGGACAGAAAATGAATATGCCAACAGGTCCTTTGGATAGAACTGGTGGAATGGACCCTTAAAAGAAAAAAAAACAAACAACAAAACAGAGACTGCAATGTTTCTGATCTAACTTTCAATAAATCTGCCATTCATTTCCAATAAACAATGTGGTTTAGCTACTAAAGAAATGAAACAGCAGAGTTGTAACATGACTGATATTTCACCAGATGGCAATATCAGAAATAGTTTACAAGATCTTACTGGCCAGATAAAATATCACATTTTGGTGGAATGCTGTTTATTGGATCTGAGAGAGCAGCTTTTCCAAGGTGTACAGCTCAACATTAGGAGAATTCACTGTTTTTCTCCCTTGAAATCAATAATCTCAAACTTACTACCTACAATGTGTAAGAATACAAACAGTTTTAAAAAAGAATCAAAGGAAAGAGTACCAGCAGGTTTATCTCTAAATTACATTTACATTTTTGTAATTAATCAACAATGTGAGTCGTGGAAAAAAATAATATGCAACCTTTCTTGATATTTGACGGAAAAAAGAAGGGAAAGGAGATGACAGTATTAACAAAAGAATGGTATATATGCTAAGTGTAAGAGAACATTATTACTGAAATAGCTGTGTATAGATGTGGTCTTTTAGCAAGAAACTGAGACTTGAGCAATTAACTGACAAGCCTTGAGGACCAGCCACCAGCCAGCGGTGCATTTCAGCATTTCTGCCGTGTGCTCCTTAACGCTTTCAGACATCTGCAAGCCCCTTGGGACTGGGCTGCCTTGCAGAACAATGCAGACAGCAGCAGGACCGGGGAATGGGTTTCTGCTGGGCGGAGCAGAGTTTGCTGGTGCTAAAATTGCCGGTACGGGGTCAGCTCTGTGCTAAGACCATTCCTGACTGCCCATTTTCACCTCAAAGCTTACAGGAAAACTGTGTTCTGTACAAGGTTCTGAGAAGTTAATCTAAACAGAAATGTTGAGGCTTTCACCTGTCATAAGGATCAGGTCTGTAAAATTGTGGTCACAAAATCTTCTTGGTATAGCGACGTCGAAAAAACAGATGTATCTAAACGTTTTAGTAAACGCATTTGAATTTGCCATCTTGGATCACTGAGCACTGCAATCAAGTGCCAAATAGAGATTAATACTTACTTACATTTTAGTAATTTCCTGGTTTCAATAAATCCAACATAACAAAACTGACAGATGCTCTTTTACCTACTCGAGTGATTCATGAAGGGCCTTAAACTGCAATGCTGCAACAAGATACGCCATCTGTGCTGGGGTTTGTTTTTCACAAAAGAAAAAAGAAAAAAAGAACTGACTGGCCACTGAGTGGTGACAGCACACAATTTGCCCAGCACAAATTGAGGAGCTGCTGCCTTTACTTACAGAGGTAAGACAGTTAATGGTACCGGTTACTATTTTTTTATCCATTGTCTATTTAGTTATTCCACAACTGCTGAAAAGAAACAAAAATAAATCAAAGAAATCATTGAAATTTAAAGTAGAATCAGATTTTTTTTCATGTCTCCATTTAAATTTATGTTAATTGGCATGCATTTTTAATGATAACATTAGCAGTGAATAATAAAAAGACAGCAGGATCTACACATGGATAAATAACAACACACTAATGATAATTACATAAACCTTCTGTGTAGTGACATGTGGGTCAGGAATTGAATTTGCACTCTTAAATTAAATCATCTATCAGGTTCCCACACAATCAGTAACAAATGTCTCTGCTAGGATTTTTTCTCCAGTGTTCAGAGTATTCCTGTAGTTCTGTTAGTTATTACCCGGCAGAAGGTTACATTTCAAGGACAAATCTGGACACCTAATGGTACTCACTTCCTAATGATTCTAGTTGGATAGTAGGAAAAATTTCTTATCCAAAAGAGCGGTGAGGCAGCGGTACAGGCTGCCCAGGGAGGTGGTGGAGTCACTGTCCCTGGAGGTGTTCAAGAAACGAGGCACTGATGGACGTGGTCAGTGGGCATGGTGGGGATGATGGCTGGACTAGGTGAACTTCATGGCCTTTTCCAATCTTAATGATTCTGTGACTCTGTGATACTTAGTGGGAGTGTTGATTGTGGAAGGCTGACAATATTTCATTTTCCAAAAAGAATTTATTTCAAAAACTTAGAATATGTTATTTCTAATTTATTGTTAGGTATTCAGACAGTCAACCGCCGTTCTGATAAAAATTATCGATTGAAATACAAGTTTTTATGGGCACATACTGGCATAAATATCATACTGAAAAGGGAACTCACTGTAAGTGGGTGCCTTTATCAGTGAATATTTAAAGGCTGAGGGAAGAGTTTCTGAATTAGCACATTATTGAAATCAGGCCAGATAGGGAATGTTTGAAGTCAATGGAAATGTTATTTCCAGAGGAAATAAACATTTTTACTTTATTTATTTTTTGTGTGGTAGGATTTGCTCTGTTGTCATTATTGAACAAGCTGACAAAGTAGCTGGAAATAATTCTCCTAGAATCCTAAGAGCCTAGTCTTTCCAAACAGGACTTTATTATTTGAACTGAGCATAATTCACAACATTTGGGTAGCAGAGGGCTGTACTGTATCCTGCATGGGAGAAGGCAATGAGGTGCTCCGGGTAGCTGGGTCCACCCAACACTGAAATTGTAAGTTATTTGAGCATCCCATTGCCCACCAAAACTTAAATACTGAAGAGCACGGTGCCTATGTCAAAATACATGTGAAAAAAAAGAGCAGCCAGAAGGAGCAGGAGACACATGGGAAGATATTCTGGGGGAGATGCATGGAGGAGCCAGAGGGGAGGAGACATTGTTGGGGCATGGCGGTGACTCAGGGGCACACCTGAGGGACTGTGGCCATAAGCAAACCTCATCAGTGCAAGAAGAAATAAAAAGAGCAATAAGCAAGGAGAAGAAACAAACCATTAGGCACTGGACTTCAATCTCTTTAGCTGCCTGTTGGGCCATAGAATGAATAGAGAGATACTCCCTGAGTGTAATCCAAAGGAAAAAAAGGTAATTTGAAATTAAGATGAGGAGACTGGAGATTGTTGCCATAAGGAAAGAGGAAGGAAAGTTCGTTACTTAAGTGTTTATTTTCTTATTTATATTCCTTCCTCATCAATACCTGAATCAGAAGATGGTGTAAACTGGCAGTAAAATAAACCAAGCAAAAGATCCGTTAGTCAAGGCTGCTTTTCCCATCACAACTACAACTGTATGGTTGAAATAAAAAAGATCTAGAGAAATGTCAAACGTGACTTTAATTTATAGTGATGGAGAATCCACCACAACTCCTGACATTTCAGGAGATCTTCATCATTTATCAATTTCCTATCATTGTTAAAAATCTAATTTTAAATTTCTCGATTTAGCTTCCAACCACTAGTTTTTGTTACACCACCATCAAATATCATAAGCTATCTGTGTACAAGTCACTTATTTAGCCACTTTCTATTTCTGTATTTAGATACCATGAGCTTTCAGAGTCTTTTATTTTCATGTTTTCTATTTTTTAAATCATTCTACAGTTATTTGGTAATTTCTCACCAAGTTTTCATAGCTATTCATTAGTTATGGAAACCAGACTCGGTGGGTTTAAGTAGCAGATCCACAAAAGCCAAAGAAAGACACAACACAATCTCTAAATTCCAATTTAAGTCTAAACAAGACTGCTTATTGCCAACTAAAGAGACACTAATTTGTTAAATTCAGTCTATTACATTTGATGATTTAATTCAGTTTTTGTGCTAGCATATTTTACCTTGGACCAATATATATTAAACTGACATGCTGGTATTCAGTGTTCATGGAGAAAAATAACAAACTCTTTCTTCCACAGTGAAGGTACACAAACAGTGGTGAAACTGTGATGTTCATGACAGTCAAGTTATATTTTTGAGAGTACAGTGTGATTCTCAGAAAGAACAAAAAAGTGCAGGTTTAATTATGTATCAAAGTGCAATATGCAATTAAAGTTAAATAATGGGGAAATGTAGCCAGACAAATATTTCAAAGAAAATGTGAAGAATTAGCATTTTCCTCCCAGAATAACCCATCCACTTTTATTTCCTATTAAACTAGCTATATTAAGTATGTCTAGATCATGAATATCATGAAAAGAAATGCATTAAATCTAACAATCTAAGAAAACACCTCTCAGCCTTCAGATAATGCTTGACAAGGTCAGAATTCCATAAGAATTACTTCTGATTTTGAGAAGGTACTTTTGTCCAGAAATCTTAATTCCAAGTGTCTTGATAAATGTGAGAAGATCCAGTTAGGTAATTAGGGTGGACTAGAGAAAAACAGGTGGTTAACAAAATAAAAGATTGCTTTGCATATTTGTACCTCCGCTTAAATAACATTCTTGAGTCCAGCTGCCTCTTCCATAGCAATGAGAAGATATTAAATAGAGGAAGAAATGTCCAGGACCTTTGCCAGCACTTAAACGTGGTCACGTCTACTATTAAAATATTGCAGTATCCTCTGCTGAGATGCTGGCCCATGCCAAGAAGCACCATTTCAGGAAATTTCTGCGGATGGTTCTCAAGTCAGAGCAGTCCAAGCCTAATTCCCAGGCAGCACCCATGCAGTCACCCAGTTTTGGAGCTATGAGATGTGTGCTGGCCTGTTCCAGTTAGCCTCAGAGCTCACAAGCATTCCCACACACAGTTAATTTGGTAGCTTAGATAGATCCAGCGTGGCTTGCTGGATAGCAAGAAATGTTGGGCAAGGTCTGCCTATCTACTGGGGTAATGTTTTATGGCAGACAAAGAGGACTTTGCCTTGAAGATAAGCTCCGTAACTAGGATGTAACTTATCCATACAACATATGCAAATGCATATGTAATTAAAGAATAACAGTGAATAGTAGCACCCATGTACTTTGTTACAGTTTATGAACCCCTGAGCTGTGTATCAGAGATGCATTCCCTATTACTTCAGTGTGAATACTGTGAATCTATGCAGTTTTTAGTGGGAGGATGAAAATACAGTACGCTAATCACTTTGGGGGCTTAAGCTGGCAGAAAACTAAATAATAATAATTTAAAAATATAAGAGAAGGCTATAATGTAAAATCAAATACACTATTAATAAACCCCTATAATTTAGCATAATAAACCTACTTCTCTATGCCATTGATCTTCAGTGTAAGAAAATCCACATCTATGAAACTCACATCTAATAATAACATCATGTACCAACCAGCAGAAGGGATTTTGTTTGTTTGTTTTGTTTCTGAGACACAAACAAGCAGGGTTCACTTTTCTAAATGTCTGATTAGTATTTATTTCCTCTGCAGTCCCGCATCTGCCAAAGTTGAGACCTGTCTTGCTTTGCAGAATGATAGCGAATTTATTTGTTTTCTACAACAACTGCTTCTTGGCAAAATGACAGGCAGCATTTCAGTACGGGCCTGGTATTAGCAGCCACAGTGTTTGTTTTGCTGCTCTTTGGTGAGATGTTCAAGTCTGGGGTCCTTCTGTATGTGCATTTCAGTTCCAAATGAGTCCCAATCTATTCTAAGCAAAAAATCAAGATGTAGCTATCTCCACTCAGTTCCCTCTCTCTCTCTCTTCTTTTTCTTTGAATACTGCATTGAATATTGCATGTCCCAAACGACCAGTTCATGCACTTGCAATGCTTTTATATGAGGCAGCCCAAACGATGTTAACATAAAAGGAAGTAACCTGTTGCTCCTAGACAAGGGACATTGCTATTTAAACAAATAAAATGAACACAAAATTGATCTAAAATCCTACAGTTGTCCACAGGTACACTTTTACACTTCTGAACACTGAGGGAAATACCTACAAGCTTTATATGTTTTAAAAAGATGTGGGCATAATGGATTTCATCAGAGGCATTTGAAGGTGTGTGGTCAAAGGTCCACGAGGAGTTATCAGAGTTATCTGTTATCAGGAGTTATTTTTGTGAGGAGAACTCACAAAAATGCATGGTAGACTGGGAAGGGAAAGCATAACCACCTAGATTTCAAAAGAGAGAAACGGAGGAGGCAATCGGCACCATCAGCTTGATTTCTTTCTCTGGAAAAATGCTAGAAAAAAATAGCATTAATAATTAATAAGCACCCCCAGAGATAAAAACAGCAGCAGTAAATATGAATTCAAGAACTTGTGTCAAACCAGTCCAGCTTCCATGACAGAGAACAGGGCTGCGGACTGAGAAGCAGCAGATGTCACATCTCAATTTCAGTAAAGCTTTTAGCACTACTTCCAGGACATCTTCATAAGTAATCTGGTCCAGACAAAGCTGTTCGTTGATCAAAAATGGGTGGAAAATCACTCTCATGAAGTCATAATGGCAACCACACTGGAGTTAGTTCTGGTGTGGCTCCAGTTCCTTCCAGCATTTTCCATAATGAGATGGATGATAGAGCAGTGAGTTCCCAGCCGGAGGATGGGCTTCATGACCTCCTGAGGTCTCTTCCAAAATGAATTATCCTATTATACTATGCTCCTTCTGACTTTGCAGACAATACATACCCAGGTAGTTTGTTGGTGGATAAGATCAGACTTGAAGATGACCTGGATAAGTTCAAGTTATGATTTAAAAGCTTAGGATAGTATGCAGTGGTGATAAATATTTTACACTTACTTAGAAATAGTTGTTCAAATATAGGGTGGGGAAGATGTAAGTAGAAGCAGCTTTACTGGGAAGGATGCAGGGGTTATTGGGACTAAATCAGGTCTCCGTCAAACAGGCTGTGGACAAACCAAGCACACTGATCTGGGACAAAGAGCACAATTTTAGAATACATTTTAGCATGCAAAACACTCCTACCACTCTGCTCAGCTTTGGCTGAGATAAGGTATTCACTCTTGGGAACTGAACGGCAAAGAGGATTTGAACTAACTGGAGACAGTCCACAGAAGATGAATGAAAAAGATAAAAGGTTGGAAAACATGACCTATAAAGAAAGGCTGAATATTAGGATTGTTTAGCTTAAACAATGGAAAACTGAAAGAAGCAAATTAACATCCTAACTATCTAATAGACGGCTGGGAAGAGTAAAAGAAAAAGTTCTTTTCAATGTCTGCGAAGCATAGATAAGACTGAAGGTACTTAAACTGCAGCCAGGAAGATTTGGGTTAAACATTAGGATAAGCTTTCTAATTGTAAGAACAGTGAAGCGCTGAAACAAACTGTCTCTGTGACCGAGGCCCTTAGGAGTCAGCTGGGGACACCACTGCCAGCAACCATTGCAAGCTGGCCTTCAGATTTCTGGCAATCCCACTTTTGTGATTATGTAATACACACATAAAATCAGCCTTCTTTTTGTAGCATGAGAAACACACAAATATTTGATCCTTACTCAAACATTCCTCACGTCCCAGTTCCCAGTGCGTTACCCTCCTCTGGCAGATTTTAGATGCAATCAGCTTTTTCACCATGTCCCTCCAGCAACAATCACTGGATGCCAGAGAGAACAGCCCGTTGTGGCTGATGCCTCACACAACTCTCTCTCTCTCTATTCCTCCAAAGGGTCGTTTCATTTTCTGCCTAAGTCTCTATAAATCCTTTCAAACTAAATATTCAAGTACCACTGGCACCAGTGTACACATCAGTCTTCTTTACCATCACCTGCACACTTCAGAAAGATCTTTATATTATTTCTCTGAAAACTTAGAGGATGAAGAATGGGGAAGATCTTGATAAAGTCCCTTGAATCCCATGGTTATCTTCATTGCCCTTTCATTTAATTTTAAAGGGATATAAAAGACAAATGCATACATTTTCCCCTGCACCCCCCCACCAGGTTTCACTGTGTTCTAGGTAGCACAAAATACTTAACAGAAGAAATATGTGACAGTGAATGTATTTCTAGATTACTTTTTGAACTGTCTTAAACAGAAAAAGAAAATAAATCTGACTTATCAGGCAGTGCTGGCAGGGACTTTTGGAAACAAGGAACTAAAGTAAGGCCCTGAGATTCCTGGTTTAGGAAATTAAAACAAAGATACTTATTTTGAAAAACATGGCGCATGCAGTAACTGTATAATCTTTTAACTGGAAACTCTATAAAATTCCATCAGCCATTATTAAGAACTTAGCTGTCAAGTTTTAGAATGTCAGGTTTCATAATATCAGCTGGTTGCGCATCTGTTTTTCCTTAAGTATGTAAATTTTTCTCTCAACTTAGAGCTACAAAAGATGTTCTTAATATTCACAATCCTGCACAGATGTTGAAATGTTAAAACAACAGCCAGGATCGCTTCCAAAAGCATCACTAAACTTCTTTTTTCACTAGCTGTATGCTGACCGCCTCCCTACCCGTGTTTCTCAGCGGCAGACTATCTCGGTTGGCTGTGCTCTCTTGGTACTCCGAAGACATTTATTTGGACTTGTTGAACTGTAAATACTTACTTCTGGACAGAACCCAGGACAAATGGTCTATACTGGCTGCCACAGGCCAGCTGCTGCTCAAGGACATTAAAAAACAGGAGACTTGGACGTTCCTCTCAGTAACCTAAAGGAAGGCAAGCAACATGTATAAGATTATTACACTTTTACAGGTAATTTTTTACCTTTATTATATTCCCCAAGGACTGTGTACCACGCATAAGTAAACAAGAGGGTGGTGCATACAGTTCTCTTTCACCATCCCCTAGATTTGTTCCTTGAAAAGGGAGAAAGGAACCCGTTCATTGCAAAGATTCTGTGTGATGGATGCTGGGCTGAGAGTTCACTATGAAGGGGCAGGAAAAGTGATTTGCAAGGTGAATCTGAGCAGCTCAGAAAGACTTAGAAGCAGATATCTGTTCACAGCAAAGCCAAATATTTGCTTAATATAATATATCCTTCATATAAATATCAATGGGCATTTATTTACTCAACACAGCAAGATTTCATTTTAATTGAAGTAGGTTATCCAATCTACTCAGCTTGTTTCCAGATGTGTTTTTTTCTGTGTGGGATCCCAAACTGTCCTCTCTGCCAGTGGTACATGCATAGGATGCTCAGAGGCACTAGGAACAGGACTCTGAAGGTTGTCCTATGCTCCGAGAGCCCATGACTAATGGCACAGAACAAAAAGGCTTTGGAAAGGTGACTTGAACACCAAAATCTATCCAGGGTGCCACTAGTTTCCTAAAAGCACGATCCAGGCATTTTTTGCTATGGACATGTGAAACAACTCCTGGCTTCATCACTACTGGTGAACCAGCAGACACCTCCCAGCAGCATGAAATTTCCCTGTTGAAAAGTCAATGGCTGTCATTTCACTGAGATGCAACAAACTCCTCTCATCAGTGCCTGCTACGTGTTTGGAGAGTACCAGGTGTCTAAATTAGTTCAGCAAATGATGCTTTATTTCTTTATCTAGCTCAGTTTCCTTAAAATCAGCCATACTAACAACACGCTCTATCTCCACAAGCAGGTGTTAGTGCTTCCCAATGCCCATGACTCCAACCAGCTCCCTTATGGTGTAAAGCTGTCTCAAAGTGCTGGTGCACAAAGGCATTGCTCTTTGGTGTTGTTCAGCCACGAGCTGTGATCCGACACGGGCCAGGTCTGATAGCAGCACCCCCTCTGCACACCCAGCAGCGATAAAACCTTCCCGGCTGTATGTGATGTGCCGCCGTGCCCAGAGCTGCCTGGCTGTCTCTCTTCATCTGAGTGGCAAAACAAAGAGCGGGAAAATAAAGTGCCCTGGCTCTGGCCTGAGGAAGAATTACTTCCAGTGTATCAGCACTCCCCTTCCACAGACTGCAGAACTCGGACAGCTTGCAAAGGCAGGTGCCAGAGCTGCCATGTGCCGGAAAGGCTGATGTGAGCTTCGGGGCAATGCTTTGCTGAGCAAAGTCCCGGGGGTGGGACAGGGAAGGAGGGCCTGCTGGCACTGCAGCTACAGCTCCACACTGAAGAAAGAAACAAAAAACCTATGTATTCAGGCCCAGTATTCCTGTGCTGAGGGACAGGAAAACTGGAGAATGACACCTTTTATTATTTTTATTTTTTCCTAAGAGCTGTCAGCGAGCTTTCTCCTGATGCCATCTGCTGGCTGAAGTGATGCGGTCTGGCTGGGCTGACCTAAGGAGAGCACCTGTACCAGGGAAGAACCACAAGGCTTCACCTGCTTTTACTCATCAGGTCCTCAGCAAACACCACAGCAAATCCAATTACAGGTATTTTAGGATAGAAGAAAATGTTCAGAAATACCTGGCAGATTTTAAAAAGTAAAAAGAAGGAAAAGAACAAAAGTAAATACTTAGCTATAGCAGATTGGAGAAGTTGATTTGTATTCAACTTGCTCAGATGAAAAATTGTGAAAAGAAACCAGCTCAAAAAGCTGTCAGAAGCAGAGCTAGTCCCCGACTTCGCACAGCTTGGCACAAAGGCAAATATCTAAGTGGAATTAAAGGAGCTGAATTATCTGCGTGGCAGTTCCAGGTGAAGGAGTTTGCCATGTGGGCACTGGATTTTTAAGGAAAAAAAAAAAAAGATTTGGAACTACAGAGGGTGGCACTGTCTTCATTCTGGATTTGTACAAACTTCATCACAAGAGGCTGCTGATTCCCACTGGCAAGATCGACATTCGCTACCGGAGTTCAAACAGTAATGATAGGAGGCTGCACAAAAGGTGGTGGTTAAGAAGCATTTCAGTGCAGGCATAGGAAAACGTTATTTATCACCTATAATCTAACACTATCACCTTAACCACCAGTACTCAAAGCTAGTTTTGCAGGGTAAAATGTTGAAAACTGTACACATACTTATCTATGAGTATATAACCCTAACCCTAGAGAGAGAGAGAGAGAGAGAGAGAGAGAAAGGTCTGTACCGCCTGAAAGGGGACCAGCCCAAACCATATATGTAGGGATAGGGTCATATACATGTACATACACACTTACAGAATAACTACTCAATTTCCACTACAGA
Organism: Numida meleagris; assembly: GCF_002078875.1. NCBI lineage: Eukaryota > Metazoa > Chordata > Aves > Galliformes > Numididae > Numida > Numida meleagris. The sequence goes on along the minus strand of NC_034410.1, from coordinate 105,447,563 downwards.
ATAACCTGCCAGACTTCAAAGGACAACTGTTTTGAGAGGTACAGTTTGGGCAGGTCCCCTTTCAGGCACTACAGACCTTTAACAGCTTCTGCTGTGAGGACGAGCAATGACAGAGGTGCTCATCTGGATGCAGAGTTGTTAGGACCCTTCTAGACGGGGTTGCAGATGGAGGGGAAATGCTCAGACACACCAGGCATTAACTATCCAAAGCAATATAATTACTTTCATCCACAAACTGTTCTACTTAAAACAACTTAATACACAACAGCTAGTTTATTTTACTAATATAAGATGGTAATGCTTGAGTTACATCAGATGCTGTTCAGACTAATTCTTACATCACTGTCACTTAAAAGATCTTTTGCAAAGGGCGGTTTCTCTCATGTTTCTCTTTCACTGACCTGTATGTACATACACTGGACGTGCACAAGCAGGATCTCCTGCCTAAGGCACTGAACAGAAAATAAATAAACAAATGGCAAATGTTATTTTATCTCTTTATTTTTTTTTTCCAGAATAGTTTAATATTGAAGCTCAAGTTGTTATTTTCAAGGAACAGAAAGGGGGAAAAGGAAAGGGAGAAGAGAGAAGTTACGAAGACAAGTTTTTTTTATTTAATTTATGGTTTTGTGAGTGGTCACTTTTGGAGGCAACAAAACGTTTTCTGAAAAAAAAAACAAAAGGAAAAAAACCAGCACCATTAAAGAAAGCACGATCCCTGAATTCTAAACAAAACACTGTCTTGAAACAAAAAAAAACTGCCAAGATGCTTGTTTCCCCCAGCCGGGTTGGGTTGGGTAACACAGCGATGCATAACAGCACTGAACTGTAGCAATCCTGCTGAAATCAACTACACGCCCTTCGGAAGATTCAGAGAACCATTTTCCGACCTTGTCCTGTGGGAATAATATTTTCTTTGGTAGAGGACTGAAGGAGTGTATTTACATCACTGAATGTGGATAGAAAAAATATCTACGCACGGTAGGGATCTCCCCAATAAATCTGTATTTCTCATGCATGTGGCGTATGAGTGGATTTCACATTGTCGTTATACTGCAGGAGTAACACTGCCCTATGAAGGCATAGAATGGCTAATGTCAAACAGATGTAAACATTCAGAATACTGACAAAAAAAAAATACATACGCACAAAAAACCCTGTACTGATAATGTGGATTGTGTTAAGTTTCCATAAAGCAGAAAAAAATATTTTACAGCAGTACAAGAGAATTATGGCAACAAAGTAAAGCACTTTTCTTGTAACATTCATGAACAGTACAAATACAACAAAGTTATCCTACTGACTAAATTATTCTTTAACTATCAAATATAGTACAAAGCGAAATATTATGTGCTATAAAAGAAGCAGCTCCTTAAATTAGACTAAAAAAATGCTTTTTTTTGTTGTTGTTGTTGGTTTTACAGTGACAAAGCATGATGACCGAAGACAACAGGATTTCATAGACTCAGAAACACTTCGCTACACGGGTCCGTGGCCACCAAATGTTCCGCAGATCCCAGAGGACGCCCGGCCGTGCTGTGCCAGGAGGCTGGGGAAGTCATTCAGTGCTCAGAGCAGGGCCCCTCACGTGCGTCAGCTACAATGATCCCTTTCGGTGGCACTTCTCAGCTCGTGCTTATCCTGGTACTTCACCACACCTTGGAGAAACTGCTCAACCAGAGGCTACAATAACTATTCTGAAATTGTGCGTGTGTTCATAAGGGGAAGGGGGTGCAGCATAAGGTAATTTTACTTCAGAAATTGCATTATAAAGCACCATATGCACCAGCTCAAAAACTGGGCAAGGAATTGCAGGGCCCTGAAAAACCATCTGCACGTTCTGTAGCTTACCCTGACAACATGCACCGCCCTCAAGAAAGTCTATAGTACAGAGAATACACCTTTTGCTTTATGGCTCAACCTTGATTTTCGTCTTTTAAACATCATTTCGTGTACTAGACCTCAGCAGGTAAATAAAATGCAAACAGGGAGCGTCCAGTTCACCATTTCATTTTTTTTTCTTTTTTTTTCCTTTTTTTACATTATTTCAAAGGGAATTTCTGCTTGGAAAACTAGTTCAGAACAGGAACAAGCAAACACACACGCTGCAAATGCCCTAATGTTATCTGCATAACTCACAGGTATGCAATTAACAAAAACAAAGAGGAAGGAAAGAAAAAAGGAGTGTTTCTCCCTTTCACCCAAAAGTGCTGCTTCAGGGGTAGGAGTGGGGGTTAGGGAACAATTTCGGAGATTTACAAAAAAAAAGAAGTAAATTATATGTGCTGGACATTGGAACACATATGTACACGCAAACACAGAGCGGTGTGTTCTGAAGCAATTCTTTCACCACTTTTCAGTGCATAAACTATTAATACCCAATGGTGCAAACTGCGAAAACAGAATGACACTGGGCATGAAGCCTCGCAATTAAACAAAAGAAAAGGAGTCATTCAAAATTAACTTCTAAAGGTGATTGTGTTCTGCTTTAGGACCATCGGTCACTCTTCCCCAAGCATTTGTGTGATATGAGAATCCAAGCAAGATTTTCAGTCCTACTAAGTTTAAGTCAGGCTCCCATATCAACGCAGTTGCTTTTGAATATTTCAATAACCTAAAACTATTTTCTGTAACAACACTTCACAACTGTTGTTAACTAATTGGTCAAATTTATTCCTGGTGCAACTTCAGTGACTCACGAATGAAACAAGTGGAACTGCACTATGGAAGAATTTGGTCAGTGGTGTAATATAACATAGCACCATTTAGTCTAATGCCACTTTAAATAACATTTTATCATGACCTCACACATGCAAGTTGCAATCCTGATACAAAAATGTCAGTCTGACATGAATGAGTTACCTACCACATTAGTCACACTCTTATCCTTTGAACAAAGTAAAATTTTTTTTTGTGGCCGGAATTTATTTCTGTATGATGTCAGTCAATACAAGAAGTATTTCAAGATGCAAGTACAAACAAATATTGATTTATGTGCTGTGGACAGGAAAACCTGAGCTAGAAATAAGGATTCCCAGCAGGCTTATATAAACACAGGTTATAAGAAGTCTAAGACTGGTCGCTCTCTTCATTTTAAATAGAAGCATCCTACCTATACCAAGTATAAATACAATGCAATACAATTCCAATACAAAGGCTCCTCAAATATGAATCTGATATGCATTAACTGACTACACTCATGCTTACTCATGAGTATTTTCCAGTCGCTATTTTTTTCCAGCAGCTAGCACACCACTGAGTGTGAATTTTCATATGGTTACTTCTAGGTTTTTGCTTGGCTGGCGTATTCTCTTACCAGAAGACCTGAAAGTGCTGAGAAGCCATTTCTTAACTCTCATTTCATATTAAGGAGCACTTTTGTATAGAAAAAATATATTATTGTATCAGCAACAAATTTGTTAGTGTAATTATAAATGGCCTTTGTACCACACAGTGTCAAAAATAATATTGATATGTTGCTAATTACAATAAAAGAGAACATCAAGGTGCACCATAGAGCTTCCTATGACAGGAATGTACGTTGTAGATATTCCAGCTCAATGTTAAGACAATAAACGGCATTTATCATGTTTGTGAAAATGGTCCCACAAGAAAATAAATGTGGTTCCTCCATTCAGTAGGACCTCACTAATACCAGCTTCTGGGAGACCAGTTACAGCTTATTAATAAGTGTGCAAACAAAGATTGTATTAAAAAAATACTGTGTAAAATGCAGTATATTTTCTGTTTCCTAAATTCATTATTTCCTAAATTCATTCACATTAATATTTCAGAATGCCACAGTAACTGCAGCATTATATGTTTAAGTAATGCTGAGATCTAAAGAGTATTACACCTGATGCACTCTTATTACATTGCTCTGAGAACTGCGAAAAGAAAACCAGTTTTCTTGAGCAGATTGGAAGGTCTTTGGATTAATGAGGTTCTACTGTAATGGTAAAAATAACATTTGTCTCTGATGCTCACATTTGGGCAGACCCAACTGGCAGATGGATGATCTGCACTCTGCATTTTGTGTTCTTGAAGTGGGAGTAAAAAAACCCAAGGTATTTTCATCTCCCCAGCAACTGCACGTGCTTTATCCCTTTATAATATTTTCCTTTTAGGTGTATAGGCCCCCCAAATTATTGTTTTTCTTCTCTGCTGTAATGACGGCTAACACATCTGGAATGCAACTATAGTCCTAAATTTAAATACAGTACCAGATAAATACTGAAGATCACTTTAAAGATGCAGTATCCCTTTTAAAAATGCCTTTTTGCTTTCAAGTTTCTAAAATGTAGAGTAAGAAGTCTAAATTCCACTCAGAAAGAAAAAGGTAGTGCTTAAGAATGACTTCAAATGATAAAATTCATGTTATTCCGAGAAACTCACATAAGAGGAAAAATAACTGATAATCTAGTATTCAATCAATACACAATTAGAATCTTTCCTTATTAATTCATCATAAGAATGCATCAATTTTAGGCCACAGAAAGGCTAAAATATCCAGAACCTATTACATACGTCTGACCCTATATATATTTGGGGCTGACAAACCAAGTGGACAGATTAGAGAGACTAATACAAATAAAGAATATTTGAGTAGGAAACAGGAAAAGAGGCTTCTAATTCCCAGCAGAGAAGTTACTTTCTCGAGACTCTACTGAAAGCAACATGATTCCAGTGCTGGTTACACTAACCCATCACACATATGAGTCTTTCTCAAGGAATCAATGAGAAGAGATGATGAGTAAGATTTCAGTTCCATAATCCCCAGCAGGCACATGAGGAAACTCCTCTAATGATCTAAATTCCTCCTTTTTTGCTAAGTGAGGTGACTATATTTTAGACCTAGACAATGGAAGTCTTTTTAAGAAAACAATTCAATTAGCAGAAAAATCTGCAAAGTAACTGAGAAGCTACCATGGCTGATGCCCACACCTACCCAATGCCCAGCATGAGACGGGCAGTTGGTATCCAGGGTGCTATTTGTTCTGCATAGTACCCCACTTCTCGCAGTTATTTTTCCACTGATCTTTAACCTGTAGCTTCTATCAACAATCAAAAAGTGGGGGAAAACGTGCTGCACTTTGTGCAAATAAATAGAAGCTAGGAATGCCATGCAATAATGCCTTTTCTTCTTTTTTAACACAGCACGAGTGCTCACAGAAGCTTCAGTGGCAAAGCTATCAGTTTTTTAAAAAACTAGCCCTAGAGGTTTCCTCTTCTTTCCTGGGCATGGCACTCAGGCCAGAATAACTAAATTCTGAAAGCACCACGAGGGAAAAAAAAATAACAAAAATAAACAGCTCATCAACTAATTGTAAACTGTTAATGGCCTAAACTGTTCCAATCCCTCCGTTCCTCTGCCCTGTCCTCCCGTGCTGGCAAGGGATACTGCATCTTTGACCCAGTCTCTACCGTACAACCAGGCAAGCTACACACAGTTTGGAAGGCCCTATGCAGTCATCATGACAGAAGGCGCCACAGCCTTTGCACACGATCATGGCTTTCAGCCTGCAAGAGCATTTCAGTTCCAGTTCATCGGCATTGCTACTGTCAGCAAATTTCTGAACCGGCATCTGCGCGTTCTGGTTAGACAGGCCTGTGGCAGCGTTTGAGCCACTTCCTAACATCCCAATCGATTTCTCAATTGCAGATGCTGCCCTTTTGAAGCTTGTGCTACCAAAGTGTATTGTTGGATAACTTCCACAGAGCTGCTGCTGCTGCTGCTGTGGCTGCGGGTGCTGCGTCTGTATTTTCGGAGCAGCAAGTTGGGTAAAAGGCTTCTGTGGCTCAGAGAGTAAATAGGAAGAGAAATCTGCATTCTTTAATGCAAACGCTTTTAACTGTTCTTTCACTTCATTCTGATCATAGGAAGCTTGTTTCATGCCCAGTTCACAGCTGCTGCTTAAACCTTCCTCAAAAGAAACAGGTTCAGATTTTATATTGCTACAGATGCTTGCTGGCTGAGGCCAACTAAGTCTTTTTGTGGTTTCCATAGTAACTGTCGGTTGTTTTTGATCAGAGGGGACCTCTGCATTTGGGTGAGGAGGGGGAGGCGGGGGCAGGGGTGGAGGCGGAGGGGGAGGATGCACTAAGGTTTTACTCTGGAGCGTCTGAGAGGCACTGGCAATGTCATCACCTTCCTTAATCTGAATATTGGGGGAAAACACACTTCCTAGCCTCAGCTGGTGAGCTGCTGTAGAAATATTCCCATCTCCCAAGCCCTTCTGTTCCAGGTGCCTGCTAAAAGCAAACGCATTGCAGCCAGGTGGGCCTTTTGAAGTAGCTTGCAACAAAGCTGCCGTGGGAATTGGGCCTCTCGCAGCCATGGACATTTGGTAAAAATGCTGTCTATGTGAGGTACTAGCTTCTGCGTGAAAGCTGCCGTTTTTATCAATGTGAAATAAGCTCTGCTGGAAGCTGCACGAAGGCAATGGCCTCTTCTGCTGCTTGATCTCTGGGCTGTGAGCGATGCGGCTCTGAACTGCATGTTTGTTCAGCCACTCTTGTTTAAATGGCTGCCCGTGCCCTAGCTGGTTCATGCTGGAACTAATTACACAAGGAGTCACTTTAACATCAGTGTCCATTGACACCTTCCCAGGCTCGCATTTAATTTGAGCATGTTCCCCTACAGTCCTAGCCATCCTCTTTTTTGGATGGCTTTCACGCTTTCTGATTTGTAGCGGGGCTATGTTGCCTGCTGTAAATCCTTTACCATCTGGGTTAGGAGAACTGGAAGGATGCTCAACAATATTTCTCTCGGACACTGCTGTTTTACATACTGAGGTAGTTTGCAAAGGCAAGGGAAGCCTGTTAATTTCTAGTTTGGCTCCTGATCTGGGCTGCGGCAGCACTTTCTCTAAAGGCAGATTGCCTTGCAGTAATTGTGTCACTAAAGGATTGTTGGCCTCTACTGACGAGAGGCGACAGCTTGAGCCCCCAGCACTCGTAACTCTTTTGAGGGTTTCTGTTGTCAGGGACAGGGAGTCGTCCATGGAATCCGCAATGGGTGCCTTGGTGGCCTGCGTTGGCTGTGCGCTCGGGGCTATTTCTGCGGGTTGGGCCGCCATTTCAGGGCCTGTGAAATCCTCCGTGTCCATCCTGAAGCACTTGTCAGACTCGTTAGTTTCAGATTTAACAGGAACAGCAAGGCTTGTCAAAAGACTCCTGGACTGCAGCTCTGACATTTGCGTGTAACTGGAAGGTTCGGTTTTGACACTTTTTAAGCAGTTTTGTTCTGCATATTCCTTATGCTTACTGGCGTTAAGATGGCTGACCACCGGCTGGTCTGTGCTCATTGCCTCTTCATCATGCCAACAAATTCTATTGTTAGTGCTATACTGACTGACACAGGCAGCATCTGCTTCATTTTTAAATGCCGAAGGACCTCTTAACTGCTCGGCAAAACCTTGGCTGGGAGCAACCACCTCAATTAGTTTATCCTGGGGAGGAAGAGGCACTTCTCGAAGACTTGAACAACCTGCCTGCAAGTTCTTGCTGTCTTGCTTTGCTGTAATGGTGATAAAGCTGGAACTGTGCTCAAGACTTTCGTTAGAGATTACTTCAGGCCTGCTTATTACAGACACCTGAGGACAGGCTATACTTTGTAAGGCAGCTTCTGTCCGTACAGGTCTGCTCTGCAGGTCCGTGCTGCTCTCTGCATTTTCAATTGAAGAAGAAAGTGACAGACTAGAATTCAGATTTGTAGTGTGGTCAACAATGACTTTGCAAGGTATAGATCTATTCATGGCAGTTTGTGTATAGCTCACTGGCTGAGATTTACCCGAGAGATCCATTCGGTTTCGTGCTCCAGAGCTTTTGTCTAAGAGATCAGCATTTAATTTAGTAGCATTATCATAGGAGCTTATTGTCACCATGTTACCAGTAAACATTGAAATGGGTGGCCTTGAGACAGAATCTGCTACTGCAACAGCCTCACTGCAACTTAAAGCTGACCTGACGGTAGTGTGGATGGAGACAGTGCTTTGCTCGTTACACCCTGTTATGGCTATCTTATCAGAAGAAAATCTGTTGGTAGTCCCCACTGGGGGAATCAGTACAGAACTACCAGAGAGATGATTTGGCAAGTTATTTGCAATGGATGAAGCTGGCACAGTGGCATAATGACTGGAGACTGCATTATTTGCATTGCTACTTGGTATCGGCAACCTTTTGTCATCGACGGCATTTGATAAGACCGTACTGTCTATGGAGACCGGTACATTACTGTTATCAATACATTTTGGTCCAACGGCTATGCACGGAGTATCAGCCCCTTGGATGGATTTCAGCATTTTTATATTACAAGCTGAAACTGCTGTGTTCACACTGTCAACAGACATTAAAACAGAGGATTTATCAACAGAACTTGCAAAAGAAAGTTCTTTAATTGCTCCAGACATAGCAGTGCTGCATACAGACACAGAGACTGAACTTTTATTATAAAGCACTGGCACACTGTTACTTTCAGTAGAGGTAGATGAAATAATTTTCTCACACAATTGTGGCATAGGTATATTCTCATCGGAACTGTGCACAGGTATCTCAGTAGCAGTTTCTGGTAATGTAGCTGTGTTAAGTGACTGCTGTAATAAAGTGGTAGTCTCACGGTGATGAGCAGATTTGTTGCTAGGGGACCTGCAGTTAGGATTAACTATAATGACACCAGTAGAGCCTTCAATCTTTGCATCAGTAGAAGCTGATATTTCTAGAGATGAGGTACTTTCCTTTGAGTTGAACTGTGACTTTGATTCTTTATTAGTCTGGAGTAAATGAGCTCTGGCTTGATGCTTTGCAAATAGCTTGGCCTTTGTTTGTTCCTTGATGTGTGCCAGCGTTCTTGTCTTCCCACCTTCGCACGGAGTCCCCATTGCTCCAGAGACAATGCTTGCAGCTGCTGCCACAGCTGCCGCAGCTGCTGCTTCTCTTTGGGCTCTTGCTTGCTGAGCTCTTGCTTTGATATCTGCAAGAGTTCTAGCCCCAGTGTTTCTTCCACTGCTGACCGATGTACTTGGGGAAACTCGAGGTTCTGGTTTTGAAACAGGTTGACTCTTGATGATAAAAGGTGGTCCAATTTTTGAAAGTTGAATCTAAGGGAAGAAAAGAAAAACACAACAATTTGAAAGAGATCAAGTACTTTAGTTAGAGTCACTTGTTGTCTCTTAAAAGGGTCAGAGCAAGGTGATGAAGGGAATTCCTGTTCAGTGCAGCTGGACAGAAAAACGCTAAAAAGTAATGATGTTTACACTGCAGTATTTTATCCTTATCCAGCAGCACTAACTGACACCTGTATTAGCTTACTCATGTTGATTTTTTGACGGGAAGAAAGATTGAACTGGAGGACTACACGATGCTTATCTGACACAATTTGTCAGTTCTGTCTTATCTGCAGAGCATCTAGCTGAGAAGATGAACAGGCCCAGTGCAATAATACTGGGAAAGCACAAAGCATTTGCTGCAAATACGTGAAAAAATAACAATCATGCAGTGCTTTTACTCCTTAGTCTTCAGTGACTAAGCCATTAGGAACAGCCTGTACTTCCCTTAAATACCAGGCAACAAATCTCACCTTTAGATAGGATGTAGAAGTAGCACCAGTATAACAACTGAGCTTGTTTTTCACATTATATCACAGAGCACTTTAGAGTACTATAAAAGAAGTGAATCACCAAGGATACACCTTTCCCATCCTCATTTGCAATTTTAAGAGACTCACTTTAGTACATCCCTGGGATACCTCCTACACTACTGCATTTCAAAAATGAAAATCTCAAACCTTCAAAGATTAAAAGTGCAAACAAGACTTTAAATACCTAAACCTTTAAGCAAAATAATAATCTGTAAAATCACTGGGATTAGTTGTATGTTTTCCATTTAGGTACACCTGTTTTCACGATTAGAGATTAGAAGTCCCGGAATCACTTTGTAACTTATATACTCTCTTAGAATGTTCAAAGCCTGGCAAAAGAATATTTCATTTTTTTTTTTCAAAAGGACATAAATTTACTGACTGTCCACAGTAATAGGATTTAGTGGTAAGTGCTATCACTTCTTTTCTGAAAGGAGCTAGGAAGAAAACTACGTAGCATTTGTAACAAAAGTAGTTGTAAGGTATGACAGCAACTGAAAGCCTTATCAGATTTAGGAGAAAGGAGATTCTTTCCTCTCTTTCAACAACAAGCAAAGTGGTTTGTTGGTGAGATAACCCAAAAGCAAATAGTTTTTACACAAAAAACATCTTGGAAATGATTGCTCAAAATTATTTTTGGAAATGCCCGCCAAGTTTCAGTATCCTCATTCACTGCCTGGAGCCATCAGGTCTTGTTCGATATGACTGTGTAAGACTGACGGTATCTGATTTTCTATTAAAGACTGGTGGAAATAGATATTAAGACAGTACTGTAACATATAACCACTTTTATGACACAGGCCAGGGCTCTCTCCTCAGACAGCCCAGCTGATGGACTCACATGGAGGGCTGGAATATTTTACTCTTCCTAGCAGTTAATGCCAATAAACAGCCATCGGAAGGTGAATTCTGAATTCGGTTACCCCCCTTTTTCAGATGGCACATTACTTAAGAAAAAAGGTCATTATTTGTAACAAACGCCTTGCAACATCAGATTTCTTCCTCTGTTGTTGAATGGATCAATTAAAATTTATATTAACATATTTTAAAGACTACTACAAGCTCACAACTACTTCAAAACATTTTGTTTTCTTTTTCAGTAGCTTTTTGTCCCCATTTTCCACTTTGAATCACCAAAACTGCTAAAGCTGTAAGTGCTTGATTATTTTTATTATTATAGCCATGACTTTTTTTCTTCCCTAGTGATCTACATTCCTTTGGGTTTAGAGAATGATTAGAATTTATTAGGGTAGATAGAGACTTTCCAAATACGAAAGAATATCACTGAAACTCAGAATGGGCTAACTTCCAATTGCATCACTGCTCATAAAAATAAATTAGCTGAAATAAGCTGCCGCACTAGTGATTAAAACAGTTAGCCTATTTGCCCTTCTGGCCATATTAACAATTTTCAGTGATTGCAGCAGTTAAAAATAAATGCAGAAAAGGGCATTTCTGAATAATCGGAAACTAGTATTGCAAAGTCAGTGGCTTAAGTTCAGGAAATTGGATCTAAAACATGGCTGATGCCAATTTGTAGAAAACTAAAAGGGTTGAAACACTGGGACTATATATAACTCAATCTATGAATCCCTTTGTTAGAAAAAAAAACGCTTCTCAAGTGGAATTTATTTTCTTACATAGTAGAAAGATACATTTGAAAAAGCTTAGATGGAGTATCCTCTATCTTTTGCATTGCTATCAATAGATATCTATACATACATCAATTAGACACTTCCTCCTGATAGCAAGTTCTGTGGTTCTAATGAATTTTCTAGTGAAATCTTACACTTCAGCCTACCCCAAGCCCCGGGATCTCCAACTACTCTGACTTTGGGTTCTCTTGATAGATTAAGGCACAGATTGTTTTTCTCAGTAATGGCTATGGTAGCGTTTATTATTCATGTTTCCTGGAGAATTCATCTGTGGGAGAACAAATGGACAATACAGATGGGCAATAAGAAAGAAAGACAAGCAGCAGAATAAATGACGCGGAAGCCCCTGAATTAGATAAAGCCAAAGATTCTGGAAACATACCCCACACAAAGGCACTTTGTAGCAAAGACCCTGGCTGAACAACTGTAGATACATTCACATCAGATGTGATTTGACATGGTAGGGATAGTAAAGCAAAAAGGTTGTACTACCCTCACATCTACACAAAAAAATCACCATACTTTGGGTCTGCATGCAGTCAGCAGAAGGGAAACAGTAAACCATTGGTTTCCAAGTCAGTGTTGTTTTCATTACTTTACCTTAAGGGGTGGAACTCGGGGTTCTTCTCTGAGCGGCTGATCTTTATCAGATGGACTTGTTGATGAAGCGCTACGATTAGGCTGATCATCATCTATCCTAGCTCTCTTCTCTTTGCAGATTCCAAAACTGTGCTGTTCTGCTGTTTTCCTCTTTGGGATCTCTGGGTCTCTGCTTTCATTCCTCACTTCAGGTGATTTTGTGGGTTCTAACGATTTGGAGGAATGTGAACTCTCTAGTCGGCTTTGGGTGCTGCCTGTTAGCTTATGAGACTTACTTCTGCACACTTCAGAGAATGAAGACTTATCTAGAGATGAGGTATATAGTTTTTCATGTTGCTTTGATGGAAACAGTTCAAAATTTTTGCCTGCTGATCCTTCTGGTAAGATAGCTACCTCTGATGGCATGAGTGTACCTTTCTTGTCACCTCGTTGCTGAATACTGTGATTTTTAATTTTGATCACCTCTGGAGGGGAGGAGTGTTCTGGGATGGAAGCAATGTAGGATTTCTCAATTTCAGAATGTGACTTACATGGCTGATGACTAAGGTTTTTGCTTTGGGGCTCTTCCAGTGCTGAAGTATCAGGTGTAATTGTTAGTGGACCCACTTTCAAATTTTCAGGTGCACTCTGAAGTTGCTTTGGCTGAACAACAAGGTTCTCTTCTTGAACCACCTTAGGAATGGTAGAGCTTTCTTCTTTTAAAGTGTGGAGTGAGTCTTCTAATAGACACGGTGATTTCCTTTGTTGCAAAATAAGTCTTTCATTGCTTGGGGAATTTGAAACAGGAGATGTTTCTGATGGAAGAGGCAAACTATTTGCCACAGATGTTTCAGAAGTCAGAAGAACAGAAGATACTGAAGATGTTTCTGATGTTATAGGTAAATCAGACATTGGAGAAGTTTCTGATGTTAAAGGTAAATTAGAAGCTGGTGATGCCTCTAATGTTAAAGGTAAATTTGACATCAGAGATGCTTCTGAGGTCACAGGTGAGGTGGGCATTGGAGAGATTTCTGACATTAAAGGCGTATGCAAGTTTTCATCAGTGACTTTTTGCTGAATATCACCTTCAGTGTTTTCGGTACTGGACGCTTCAGATGAACAAGCTGTCTCAAGAGATGCTGGGGTACAGGGTTCCTCTGAAGTTGACTGAGTGTCTCCTCCAGGAGATGCAATACAAACACATGGTTCTTCTGGACTTCCAGAGGAAAAGGAAGTCTCAGAAGTACAAGCATTCTCAGACGATTGTTCCTCAGGGTCACTTTGAAGCTCCATATCCACTGCAATGCCCCCACCAGTGAACAAATTGCCCTCCAGAGCAGCATTTTGCATTTCTGGAGCAATTAGCTCTTTTGCAGACTCAGAATCCTTGTCTGCTGTATCATTGACAGAGTTTGTGGATGAAGCTGATCGTGCTGGTGATACACAATCCTCCAGCTGATCTATCACAACCGACATCTCCTCCTGAGGGCATTCTGACTTCAACTCCACTTTAATTTCAATGTGAGATACAGTATCAGTTACATCATTCATCATGACGCAGGACTCAGCATTGTCTGCAAGCTGCACTGCCTCTGTTTCTTCATTTGTTCCAGCTGGACTTACTGACTCCTCAGAAAATTCCTGTTCTGTTTTATGGTTCTCCTCCTGGCATTCACAAATACTTGTCTCAACCTCTTCAGCAATCTCCTCCTGAATGACTGATTCTTCAGGTATCAGTATATCCTCTGTCTCTGCCACTAGATTCTTGACAGGAACCTGTTCCATATTACTAAGAGATGGACCATTATCTTTCTCTGGTAGTGCTGGAGTTTTAGTGCCTTTTTGTTCATGTTCCTCAAAGGTCGCTTGCTTAGAAGGACCAGGTGTGCCAGAAGATCCACACAAAGAATTGCTGTCATCTTCATCGTTGTTCTGCGCTGTAGTGAGTTTCAGAGATTCCCCTCTTGACATTCCCAATCTAAATTAAAAAAAAAAAAGAAAACAAAAAAACAAAAACAAATTAAAGAGGCTTTTTCATCACAGACATGGTAAAGGAATAGGACCAGCTTTCTCATTCACGCCTTCCATTTACAAAAAGGACATACTGTTCAGTTTAAAATAGTGGTTTGGCTAAGTGGTGGCTGACTAATTTATACAGTTATAGCTATGGCTTTATATATTTTGGAAAAATGAATTAGCCAGCTTCACTAAGTAGTGTTAAAAAACTTTGATATTTAAAAAATAAATAATCTATTCCTCATTATTTAACTGTTTGGCACTTCAACAAAAAAAAACACCAAAAAAGCCACAAAAAAAGCAAGTTATATGGATTCACAACTACTCTTTTTTTTTTTTTTTTAAATATCAGCACAACACTGCTGTTCTAACACTGCCAACAATGAAGAGGAAATGCACAATTGCGCCTTTATAAATCAGTAACAGTTCTAAAGGAAATTCACTTTTTCCTCCTGTACCTGCATTTAGGGTCAACACAGCCAGCACTATGGCTTAAATGCTGTGCTAAAATGAAAAAGCTGTATCTAAAACCAAGAAAGCAAACAAGGCATTTTGGTTTTGTAATTCAACAGTCGTTTCACATTTATCATGAAAATCAAAATCATTCTGCTTCAGTCTCATTTCACCAGTAAAGGGATCAGCTGACAGCTTGTGTGTTTTTGCTTCATTCTTTCAGCAAACTAAATACTTCATTTAGGATAAAAACTATTTCTAAATAAACATTTATATGTATATGCTAATCAGTTGATTTCACTGTAATTAAAAATAACATTCCTAAGGAGATAAAAGGAGATACGTTTATAACGAATGTATTCATTTTCAGAGATGAAGTGCAAAAAATCTGGATTCCTTTGTATACTTGTCTTCTGAAGATTCACTTACCTTTGTTCCTGAAACCACAGTTTTAAATAAAATTTTTATTGCTTCAACAGAAAAAAAAAATCAAAACAAAAGAAAAGTCAATGGCTGAAAAAAGTGGTTATTTTTAAAAACGTTTGCTCTCTGACATCCTCATTTCCTGCTATGGACAGCAGAACAGGTCTTCAGCACCTTTAGTGAGATCTTTCAAACAAACTTTGCGCTTGAGCGATTCCACAACAGTAGAAAATACACAAAAGCTTGGTTGGAGGACTTAAAAAATTGTCATGGTCTTAAGGATCTTAAAATCTAATCAAGAGAAGTTTGATCTCTGTTCTCATTTTAATCAGAAAACAAAGTAACTGAATAATAATATGGCAATAACTGAGCGTGAAAGATATTCAGATATTATGGAAGCAGGAGAACATACCAATGGGCAGCCAGAGGGATCAGAGATCACAGAGGCCCATGTATACGGAAGAACAGAAAAAGTATGTGAAAAGATTAAATTTGTGATAATGCATTTAACAAACACTGAGCAGATGCATTATTCACACTGACAGGTGTATAGAAGAAAATCCACAGCCTGGAACTGATACCCAAAAAAGCACTCTCAGGGTACTTATTAATATTGCCTACTACTAGTCGCTTAATATGCACAAGGCCTCCTTGTGCCATCATCATGTTGAGGGAGGATCCTCCAGAGAGCAATTCAGAACAGCTAATTTACATCTCCCACATTGAATACATTTCTGAAAATGTATCTCTCTTCTATACAGACTATAGGTTCCCTATATAGTCTAAGCTTAGATTTTAAGTTTAGGTGAGTAAAGTTTACTTTACCTGAGTATAAGTGAATAAATTCCTTTTCTTGTGCAAGTATGAGAAAGTCATCTCAGGAAAATAAAGAGGGGGAAAAATACAGTGCATTACAGAAAACTGAGCCACTGTTATGTTTTCTCTGGCTAGCTTACATCATAGAAGATATTGCCTGATACTTATGGAATGAAAAAAAAAGCAAAGGATTGAGTTACAGGATAAAGGTCAATGCAGTTGCCACATGGGCACACACTCAAGTAACATATCAAAAAGGAAGAAGTATAAGAAAAATAAGAACGTATGATTAAGGTCAGCGGAACACAGACTGAATCTCAACCAGTTTTACGCAGTACTGGAAATACCACTATCTTGAAGAAGATATTGACGTGAAGAAAAAAACACTTTCAAAAGAAGGCGGCTCAAGGTCATTATGTTTAAGGCAATCCCAGATTGCAAGATGAACAGCTGATCTGTCTTCCTCCTTAGAGAAACAGACAAACTTTGCAAAAGAGCAGAGAAATGTAAGAATAGCAGTAAACAGCCATCAGTGACAGTGCTGATAAGGGCAGGATTCAATTGATAAAGTAAGGGCAGACAGTTATCAGACGGTAAAAGACACAAACAGCTACTTGAGAATATACAGATGCTGATACTCAAGTGTTGTGATAAGTAGTACTAGGGAAAATTAAAGAAAATTAATAAAGTATTAAATCAGCAATAAATTTAGAAGAGGTCTGCCCAAAATTAAACCTTCGATTTAGTGAGCATGGTAGTGCTATCTTGACACGTATCATGCTCAAGACTGGGAAGGGAAATAATATATTGAGACAATAGAACATAACCCTTGTAGTCCTAGGGGCATCAGCCAGAAGAATACGAGTTTCTGGAAACATGTATCAGCCGATCCTGGATAAATGACTGCAGAATGAAGTTTCAGTTTTTTACAGCAAGTCCAAGAGAGGAAAATAAACAACCATGAGAAAGTGGAAAGAGAACATAAATGGATGGAAGTAAGCTACAACTGGTAGTCCCATGATAAACAGCCTGGAGAGAGAGAAACAAACAAAAAAAAACATAATGCACAGAGCCGACATGAAAGAAGCATTCTAAAGCCATAGAATGCCATGTAAAAATGTTTTCCAAAGACTGCATCTACTAATGATCCTTCTCCAGGTATGAGGTGAAACTTTAATTAAGTTATGGAATACTTAAAGATCAAAATAGCTTAAGTCAGAGCAAGATTCTAGATTGACTGGAAAGTAGTTAAACTGCAAGAGAGACAACAAATCCGAGAAACAGCTCAGGAAGTTTTCAAAATCTGCTTCTGTTGAATCAACATAACTGAAAACAGAAAAGCTCAACCATATTCAAACCAAGTTTAAAAAAAAACAAAGTCAAAAAAAGGTAAGAGAACTTTTGCAAGCTGAAAACAGCAGAAAAAGTTACCAGAGAGCCAGTAAATAATGGGAAGAATAATTACTACTGGCCAAGCAGCAAAGTAGAAGCTGCTTACATATTAACCAAGAAGAAGAATGTGAGTAAAATAATGTAAGTTGGAGAAAGGGCAGGGGGAAACGCATTCAACACGCTAGTCAGAAATGGAAATTATGTGCAATATGACATTTTGCATAACAATGCTGATGTCAGGAACCTATCTTCTCAAATGACACATATCACTGCAGACTGAGTAATTATCTGCCAACAATTACAGTATCCAGCATTCAGCTAGCACAGCAGGACTACTGGCTCTGTAAAATTCAGAGTATCATTCTCTGTGCGTATGACAGTCATTTGTATCTTCTCTTCACAACAGTCTTCAAACAGAGTGAGGTGCTCAAGCTTTGCTCTTACTTAACTTCTACTTGTGGAAGGTCCTTTATTAATACATTACACTGCCTTTTCCTCCATAAGGAGATGGTAACTGACCTCTGTCTTGATACGTATAATGAAAAGCCCTTACCTAAAACCCTAACAAATACTTTCTGATACTACAGGAATCAACAGTTAGAATAAATTGAGGTCTCAAAGCTTTTAAGTAAGAAATGAAGCACTTAACAATAATGAAGTCTGCAATGCTAATATACTAGAACTTCCATTATTTTTAAAGATAACATCATGAAGTAGTATTCATACTGGGAGGAAGCACCTAGAAAGAACTGAAAAATAAAATACTAAAATGTATCTGTCCATTTCCTGCCTTCTATTCACCACATTTCCCAATAGCCCAAAGCACTGGATTGTGAGAAGTAGCAGTGTTACTGCAGAAACATTTTAGTTAAGGCCTTAATCTTTAAGTCAATCACTCATATTCAGGTTTTCAAGTGCCTCAAATTTCTTAAGCAAAAAGCATCTAATAACAAAACTACGGAATCTCATGTGATGATGGCTCCCTTGGCACATTTTTGTCTACTACGTGTAATTCATAAATTCCATTTATTCATTTACGAAAATAAAAAATTAGTAACTTTCAAATAATTATTTTATAATGATTAATATTTTTAATAATTAGTATTTTTTTAAAATGGAAGTGTGGTTTAAAGGATGGACAGATTAACTTTTTAAAAACAAATTTTAAAAGGAAGACATTATAATTTTAAAAAGATGTGAATCTCTTTGAAATTCAGATACTAAAAACAGAATTTAAGGACTAAGTGTTATGCTTCTGCAGAATGCCATTTCTGCTTCAATCAAATCATGCTGACTCTGCGCAGTTGAGCACCTGGAGCGATATCATCTAATTCATTTTAGCCAATTATGGGCATCTATTTATTCTTTGCATCTCACTTCTAAAATTAGACTAGTTGTCATTTTCATATGACTCTATCCAATATCTCTTCTGCTGTACATTCTGATCCAGTGAAAGGCCATCTCTGTCAAACACTAAGAAGAACTATTTGATGAAAAAAACTACAACTAGCTTAGAAAAAATGAAAGAAAAAAGAAACATTTCTACTAGTCTTCTAGACTGAAGAAGCTGTATTTATATTTTGCAGAAAGAACAGACCTAATTGCATCTTTTAAAAGATAATTAAAAAATACTCACGTGCTTGAGCCTTGTGTCTTAAGCCTTCCTTGAAATGAATTTTTATGGATGAGTTATGAACCTTTAAAAATGCAATTGTAATGCAAGTGCAGACGTGCCACTATAATTCTACCCACAACCTCTTATATCAGGGAATGATGCCTTTGATAACCACTTTATTAAGTTTTACAGCATATGACTGTGTTATGTGAAGCAGAGAATTATATTTTCATTTGCTCCTAAAAGAAAATGAAAAAAATGCTTTTATTTGCTTCAATACTTACTTTTCACCATAAAACCTTTCAAAGAATTTTTCTTTCCAAGGCTCTGTCTTCTTTTCCTTTTCCATCTCTTGTCTGATGCGTAACTGCATTTCTGGAGTAAATTCTCCTAAAAAACAAATACTAACATATTTAATAAAAGTTGTCGATGATTAGTTTAATGTATAATTATAAATTACAGCTACACAGATGATGTAGAGCGATTTCTGATACAGTCATCCAACAATCCCCAACGAATATACAGAAAAATAACAGTGAGTGTGAAGTAGCAAGACTTGCTTTACCATACAAATTAACTATTTTGAAACTACATTGGTGGGATTCAGTCACATGCATTTATGTTTCCAATGCTTGGCAGCGATGAAGATGTGTTGTTGTCTTCTTATCTTTTTAACCATTAAAATAAACTGCCACAGCAAGTTGTGATAAACGTAGACTAAATTCAACATGGAATCAGCAATGTTAATTTTGCTGAATTACCATTGCATTACGTGCTTCCCTTTTAAAAGTATTTCTCAAATGGAGAAATGGTGACTTTCCTCAGAAAAATAATTAAGCTTTGGTAAATTTGAGAGCAAACAAAGAGTTTTACCTTCTGCCAATCGTTGTTTCCACCCTTGTGCTGCATAGGCGAAGAATTCATTGTTTAGAGCAGAACTACTGAGGCGCAAAACTCCATCACTTCCCATCTAGAAAATAAGCCGATGGTAGCAGAAGATACTGTCAGAAATAGTGTCAACTAAGATTACATAAAAGTGGAAATCCAATTAAGGGAAGCTGGGATGGACAGAAAGTGGAAACAACAAAGGAAATGATCTACTGCTACTAAAACAGGTTTTTCATTATAGTTACTGTAAGCGCAAGTGGACTAATCCTGCATCAGCATGCTCTCTTCAGCAGTAATCAGTCTTCACTATTACTGATGATAACTCAGTTTACAACTGATGTGTTTCAATCACAGCTCTCTATCTTGAGCCTAAGATGTCTAGAGCTGTGGTGCGCAATCAAAAATCAAGATCGTTATTGTACTTGTGTATCTTCCTGGAATATGGTACAAAAAAATTAAATATAATGACAAAAGAACTTTGCTCCATTTCTCAGTTTTATGAACAGCTAATATGTTGTACTGACAGAAGAGTGGATGATGAGTAGCCTTAAAAAATAAGTTATAACAGCTATACACCTAATTTTACATGCATTAAAACTGTGGAAGAACATTACAGTTATTTTACTTCCTACATCTGTCAACCATTCAGTGACATAAAACCATTAGAAGTATTAATTGCAATATTTTCTACAATAACTTTAAAAAAACAATCCAAATACTGATCTTTTTTTATCATACAACTTGATACTTATTTTCAGTTTCTGAGGATATATTTGACTTTTGAAGAAATTCTAATAAGTAATTGAAAGAATTCTAATAACAGAAAAAAGTAAATAAAACAAATTAGTGGTGGGCCTCACCTCTAGGATAATAAGCAGACAGTAAACACAAATTCATAAATAGAGGAATCAGCAGAAGAGTTAATGTTACTAGAACAAACACTATAGGTCATTCTACATCTTCTGAGCTTACAAACAGGTAAATGCTTGAAAACACTATTTGTAATCTAGTACCGAAAAATACCACATTAACAACATATTATTGGATGTTTTAGATATGTAATGTTCCCCTAACTCAAAGCACTTGTTTTAAACCTGAAGCAGACGTGCCAGAAACACTTAAGGATATTTAAGCATGTCTCCCTCACTGAACATTATCTTTCCCAGATAACACTGGCCTCGCTTTCAGAATAGCCTTTGCTAATGGTTCCTGAGACAGCCAGCACGGCTTCACCAAGGGCAGATCATGCCTGACCAATCTGGTGCCTTCTACGATCAAGTGACGGCATGAGTGGACAAAGGAAGAGCAAGTGATGTAGTCTACCTGGACTTCTGCAAGGCTTTTGATGTGGTCCTGCACTGCATCTTTATCTCTAAATTGGAGAGAGATGGGTATGAAGGCTGGACTATTTGGTGGATAAAGAATTGGTTGGATGGTCATAGCCAGAGGCTTGCGGTCAGTGGCACTATATCAAGGTGGAGGCTGGTCACAAGTGGTGTCTCTCAGACGTCTGTCTTGGGACTGGTGCTCCTCAATGTCTTTATCAGTGATCTAACCCGTGGAATTGAGTGTATCCCTCTGCAAGTTTGCTGATGACACCAAGCTGAACAGTGTCAGGGAAGAGATGCCAACCAGAGCAACCTGGACAGGCTTGAAAAGTGGGCCCATGTAAACCTGATGATGTTTAATAATGCCAAGTGCAAACTGCTGCACTTGGGTCAGGGCAACCCCAGATATACATACACAATGGGAGAACAACTCCTTGAAAGCAATGCGGCAGAGAAGGACTTGGGGGTCCTCGTGGGCAAAAAACTGGACATGACCCAGCAATGTGCTCTTGCAGCCCAGCAGGCCAACTGTATCCTGGGCTGCATCAAAAGAGGGGTGGCCAGCAGGGAGAGAGAGGGGATTTTCCCCCCTGTTCAGTTTGGAGAAGAGAAGGCTCTGGAGAGACCTCACTGCAACCTTCCAGTACTTGAGAGCTTATTAACAGGAGGGAGACCAACTTTTTACATGGGCAGATAGTGACAGGGTAAAGGGGAATGGCTTTAAACTAAAAGAGAGGATATTTAGGTTAGATGTCAGGAAGAAATTCTTTACTCAGAGGGTGGTGAGGCACTGGTGCAGGCTGCCTGGAAACTGTGGGTGCCCCATCCCTGGAGGCACTCAAGGCCAGGTTGGATGGGGCCCTGGGCAGCTGAGCTGGTGGGTGGCAGCTCTGCCCACAGCAGGGGGTTGGGACTAGATGACCTTTAAGGTCCCTTCCACCTAAGCCATTCTATGATCTTACGATTCTATGAATTTAGTCATTGTCTAGCTCATATCCTGTCCCATAATAGTCTCATATGAGTAAAACAGAAAGATGTGAAGTAGTAAAAAGAGAAACAGGCAATGCAAAAGGCATTTGATTACAGACAGAAAACCATATGTGCATGTGTCCCTCAGCAGGATACACTCAGAGCCGCTGCCTGTGATCTCCTGCTATATGGCATTGTTTTGCCAACAAGTCACAGGACTTGTGTTCATTAAGGCGGATAAATAATGCCTCTGTGCTTCACAAGATGTGGGTTGTGGAACACCTTAATTACAGGGAGACTACGACTAAAGATAAAATGGCAGAAAAACTGGAAAGAAATGGTGAAACATGCAGCAGAAGCGTCAGGAAAATAAAATCAATGAGATAACAGAGAAAGGAAAGAAGAACAGGCATTTATCATACAAAGCAAATTGTATGACACATTGTTTTCTTCTTACACAACTTTTTTTTTTTTTTAGGAAACATTTAAATTCCAGAATTTAATATATTAAAGTGAGATTTTTAGATACTGCTGCCTCTTGCACGTGAACACATCAGAAGTCAGTCAAAATCAGCATTTACATAATTTCCTAAAATCCTAAAAAGGTAAGATGAGATGTTACAAAGAATAGTGACTCCCGCTCATGTCAATGTAGACACTACTCCAAACTTCAATAAACTCAAATTTTCATCCGAAATTCTGACTGCATTTCATGGAAGAGTAATACAGACTTTTTAAAGTTTTTTTTAAATTTAACCTTGCTTAACTGCAGGTTACCTCATGTCTTCCTGAAATCCCACTGCTCAGCTGGTGGTAAACAGTGCATTCGTATTGAGCCAGAACAACAAATCTCATAGGAAAGTAATAATTCACATATACTGATTTTCTGTTAAATCAGCAAGATGATCCAACTTATCCTAAGGTCATATGATCATTAGACCTCACGCAAAGATGGAAGGGACTGCAAGAGGTGGAAGGAGAATACTGATTTTCAGCAGCAATTCACTTTTAGGTTGCATGAAACATAGCCAAATATCATTAAGCTATTTCACTAGCCTGCATAAATCAAGAGCATTATGAAGATTGAGAAGTTAGAGTACTATATGAATATAAGAACAGCATTAGCTTCATTGTAACTGTGTTTTTGTAAGGGTGTGAGAGAAGCAAGGTTCATAGGAAGAGATGCTGCGTCTTTCAGTATATTAGCTAGTACAATTTCAAAAGTGCTAAATTTTTGGTAGCATCTTACAAGGTGTGAAAAAGGCAATGCAAACTACAAGATAAATGTTAGAAAGAGGTTAACTAGATCATGTAACAGAAAAAGACAAGCTGGAGCTTCAGAACAGAAATAAAATGTTAGCAGCATCACAGGTAAAAGGTTGTTAGTTCCTGTGGACCAGAAAAGGCGAGGAGAAATAAGAGCCTACGGAAGAAAAAAGATACAGAACCACAGGATAAAAATAATAGAAGAAACTTGGAATGAGAGGAAGACTGCAGAGCCTCACCTAAGAACAAATAGCCATACAGTTAACTAGCAAAAATAGAACAACAGATCATACGTGGACTGCATCTGAAAAAAAGATGCAGGCTGCACTGAAAATATGATGTTAAGGATCAATAGATTAAAAAATGATGATGAACACACTTAAGGAGAAGCAGCTGCTGACCTCATGATTGTCACTGCCTTGATGAATTGGCTGTGTAAGAGCTTTACCGAGATCTGTGTTCAGGGCGCCACAGAACTCACGGAAGACTGAAGTAGCTGGAACAGGCAAAACCTAGACAGAAAATCATGTAATGATACAGAAGGTGGAAACACTAATTAATTAGAGGAGAAGCTTCCACTGGTCTACTATAACATAACATGAAATAATCATTTCAGGTTAAAATGCTATGGAGCAATGTTGAAAGCAGACATCATTATGTAGGTGTGGTACATGTAATTTAGGGCAAAAGATAGCAAATAAATTCAAAAAGGAGAGATTGAGAATTCTAGTTAAATGTAACAGGACTAAACTTGAAAATCCATCAGGATTTGGAATCTCCTTAAATCAACACATAAGTTAGCAAATTAATGCAAAGCAGTCAAAATTTCTTCTCGAAAAAATGTTGGAAATACAGAGTTGGCTAGCCTCAGCAATGTGCTCAGAAATTTGAGATCAAAGAAATTCTGTGCTGAGAATGGAACAGGAAGAATGCATTCAGTCAGTTAAAGCTCAAGGAGAAAGGGGTGACAAAAAAAAAGGCTGAAGGAACTCAGTGGCTGAAGAACTAAAGTGAATGAGACAAATTTTCAAATTGTTTTATGGAAGCAAGAACCACTACCAAATGAAGGGAAAAAAAACCCACCAATTAGATTAAGTTCAATCTTGTAGCTATTTTTGATTCATTTAAGGATTCTAAGCAGGAAAAAAAACCTGCAACCAAAAACGGACAAGTTTGAGCAGTCACAGAACTAACAACTGTAAATCTAGTTATTAAAAAAAAGCGAAACACTGGGGAATTAAATGCTTGTTAACAAGAAACAAAGATACTAACATAGATGCTCTGGTCCTTTCCTCAATAAACTGGTTCTGTGAAGTCAGGCCAACATTTTTTTTCTGCTCTGTTAAACTTGGGAAGACCAGCAGGTATTCTTCCTACAGGATTAGCTAACTGTAATAATAGCTTCTGTTGAAGTCTTATCGAGAGAATATATTTTCACCTTAGCCAAAAAGTTTAAGTGGAAGATAAAATTTTTGAAGCCAAAGGCTGTGTTTACTTCTCTATACTCTGACAGGCGGAGTATAAACTAAGCACTAGGCCTAAATTAGAATTTGCAGAAACATGCCAATAGAGCAGTTCTAAAATACACTGTTAAGTTTTATGTTATTTAAAAATGCTGTCCAACAGAGACAGTGCGTTAATGACCTGGAACAACAAACATTTCTTGAAAAGTTTACGTTTTTTATTCTGTTGAACTTTAAATTCTGATTAAGCACAGTGGTAGAATTATGTCTTAAAACTAATACTTCTGTGCAGAATTCCCAATGGCTTTAATAAGTTCCTCTTTCTTTATTGAAAGCTAACAAAAAAATCACCCAACTCGAAAGCATATCTGCTAAAACCCAACATCTGTTTGCATTACAAAGCATTAAAAAGTAAAACACTTATTAAGGATCTGTGTAATTTTTCTACCAACAGCTACTTCCAATTACATTTCTACTCTACATTTGCTACCTACGCTAGATGGCACAAAACACCGCTTCCCTCCCTATAACCTACATGCAAAGACAACATCAGCAGAAATATTTGTAGAGTACCAGATACTCAATTGCTCCACAGAATCCCTAAATGATAAAAAAATTACTGTCAAATCTGCTAAAAAATAATTGGAATTTTCAGAACAGATTGCAAGAACAGTCTCAATATGCACAAACTTCTACCAAATGGAGATCCTCTGAATGCAAACTACTGTAAACTAGGTGAGTAATTCAGGCCACACATCTTAACGACACCTTAATATGACCTTCAAATGCAGAGAAGGGTAACATCACCTATTCTGGTAAAGGAGATGAACCAGACCCAAAAACAGAGAAAGAAAAGCCAGTGTTCCCAGTGTCCAAGAGATTCACCACCTCCAAAATAGATTCCGAGGAGGGAATAAAGAGGAATGAGTACAGCAATGACAATCTGATGACCCTCAATAAGGAAATCTACCCGTTTCACTGATTATTAAACTTTGATGTCCATCTACCTTTGATCTAAGAATACAGCCAGAAATGACAGCGAGTGGGTCACAAGTGAGAAGGAGGGTATAAGACTCATCATGGAGCCTAGGGATCTATGGATATTTTTTATCAGCAGTGACAGATATAAATTGGGAATGACTGAAGAGGTGCTATGGACAGAATGGCTTTGGCGTCTTCATCCATGAGGTGATATCCAAGAATGTTTAGATATATGGAAATAGGCAAGCAAAGATGGAAAATAGCCCTCACAGAGGAAAGAAACTTGCTGTGAAGGCAGACTGGATAATTCCTCCACATCTTACTGCGGTATTTATATATGTCACCCAATTATATGAGCAAAAATGACTATTAAAGTTTACTTGTGACATGCACTTCAAACAAAATCAATGTGGATGACTGGCAAAAGAAAAAAGCAAAACACAACTACTAGATGTAAAATACTACACTGTGCGTCACTATGAAAATTAAGCTTATTTATAGAAGGACGTTAAAGAAGGAGCTAATATGATAACAGTGGTACACTTTGCTCAGTCTCTAATAGTTGAACACTACTGCAAGAATTACAAATGGTACGTAGGAGGACATGGAAGAAGATTTAGTTGACAATCAACATTTTGACTTAATGGGCAAAATGGAAATCTGGTAATTCATATGACTCATAGTACTATAAAACACTAAAGCTTGTTTGGAAAAAAAAGGAAAATACTAATGACAGTAGAGTAAAAAAATGCGTTCCAATTAGGCATACTTTCACAAATGCAAAATTAGTTGGGAGAATCCCTCAGGAACTCTGTGCAAGTAAAAAAGGGAGTTAGAGAAATCTCAGTTTTTTAAATAAACAATACTAAGTGCAAAGTATCCTGAAAAGGAATAGTGGGGATTGTACAATGAGGTCACATTGTATTAGTGAAGAACCCACCGTTGATCTTGTAGCATGCAAGGAATGAAAATAAGCTCAACTTACTAACCAAGAATACCACAGCAGAACATGTTATGAAGGGCCAAAATGAGATGCAGTTGGCAAGAAACACATCAATCTCTGAAATAAATAATTCTGTAAGTACATTAGTAGCAAGAAGATGATGAAAAAACGTTAGTCCACCGTGCAACACAGTGGAAAAACTAGAGGGATGCATGGACATAGCTAATGCTCATAACACCTTTTTTGCATTCATCTTTATACCAGGTGCTTAATAGAATAAATACCATCAATAAAAGGGTAACATCTCAGCCTTGAATAAGTAAGAAGCTGAATACCTAATTGTATTCAAATCAGCTCGACTTCGTGGACCAGCCTCCTAAATGCCTCATTGTGAATCTACATCAGAAATGTTAAAAGAAAGATTTCAGAATCCGTGGAACACTGAAGAGGATCTGTGACAACTGTAGAAACATAATTTAGTTTTATGTATACAGCATATAAGTATCACCTGAGTGCTAAAAGAATGATAAGCACAGCTACTGACTTACAGACCAAGCCAGCTTCATGACATCTCTGTGGCCTATACAGAGATATCCCATTCTTTTTTGAGATGTCCTAGGGGGTCCTAAAACATTCATATGGATTGATTCTGGGTGAATACAAGCCAGAAACTACAGGGAACCTACACTCTTGAAGAAGCAGCTGGGTACTAGATTACATCTAGTAATCTAGGGTTGAGTGCACCCTCAGCAGGTTTGCTGATGACACCAAACTGTGGGGTGTGGTTGACACACCAGAGGGATGGGATGCCATCCAGAGGCACCTAGACAAGCTTGAGTAGTGGGCCCAGGAGATCCTCATGAGGTTTGACAAAGCCAAGTGCAAGGTCTTGCACCTGGGTCAAGGCATCATCCGCTACTGATATAAACTGAGGGATAAAAGGATTGAGCACAGCCCTGCCAAAAAAGGCTTGGTGGTACCAATGGATGGGAAGCTGGACATGAGCCAGAAATGTGCCCTCACAGACCAGAAACCAACTGTATCCTGGGCTGCATCAAAAGGAGATAATCCCGCCCCTCTGCACTCGTGAGACCTCACCTGGAGTACTGCACTCATGTGTGGAGTCCTCAGTACAGGACAGACATAGACCTGCTGGAGTGCATCCAGAGAAGAGTCACATAAATGATAAAATGAATGGAACATCTCTCCTGAGAGGACAGGCTGAGAGAGCCGGGGCTGTTCAGCCTGGAGAAGAGAAGGCTCTGAAGTGACCTGATAGCAGCCTTTCAATATCTAAAGGACAGCTACAGGAAAGAAGGGGACAGACTCTTTAGCAGGGCTGTTGTGACAGAACAAGGGGAAATGGTTTCAAGCTTAAAGAGGGCAGATTTATGTTAGATATAAGGAAGAAGTCTTGTACGGTGAAGGTGGTGAGGCACTGGAACAGGTTGCCCAGAGAGATGGTGGATGCTGGGACACCTTCAAGTCGAGGCTGGATCAGGCTCAGGGCAACATGATCAAGCTGTGCATGCCCCTGTTCATTGCAGGGGCATTGGACTAAATGACCTTTTAAAGGTCCCTTCCAACTCTAAGGATTCTATGATTCGATGATACACACAACTCATCTAAATCGGTACAAAAAGTCTGTCGCTAAGTACCTTGCTTGCTCCCTCTCTTTGCAAGATCTAGAGAGTATATGCAATTGTTAAAGCACAAGACATCAGACTATAAAAAACTGTCTGGATGTTAATAAGAGTTGAGCAACAGCCAACACAGATTTGTCAACAACAGATCATGTCAAGTCATCTATTTTCTTTCTGACAGCATAAAAGGCCTCATGATAGAAGAGAAATTGCACAAGTTGTATATCTTGATTCTAACAATATTGTGTCACATGACATTTTCTTAAGGAATCTAGAATATAGAAATTGCAATTAAGTGGCTGCAGAACTACTCAGAAAACTTCTTAGCTACAGTTTACTTATTATCAACTAGAATGCTTTATTTCAGGGACATGATTAAAAAAAGGAAGAAATATGCTAATAACTTAAGTCTAAGAGGGGTTGAGTGTACACTGAAATTCAGAATTCTCTTGACAGATTTTAGAATTGCAATGAAAACAGTGGGGATAATTAGGGTATTGCAATAGTAGTAAAGGCAAAGTTCCTCACTACTATAGAAATACTTAAGCAAAGAAATACTGAACTGGAGAAACTAAGTGGCTATGCAGTGCTTCTGTAGAAAAGTATTTGTGGCTTATGAACACACAGGCTGATCATAAACTGAATATAACTCAACCCTGCTCTACAAATGCAAAGAAGGTGAGCACCACGATGGAAATTACGAACAAGAATACTGTGTAAATACGGAAATCAGTTATTCTTCACTTGATGTTACTTACCATCTGAGCTGGGGTAAAACATTCGATTTTGATTGTTGCAATTCAGAACTGATACAAACTCCAGAGTAGAGAAATGAGTCCAACCACAAATTGTATGTCCTCAAGCTATAAAGAATGCATTAATAAGGACTGCATCTCAAGAAAAGGAAACAGGGAGATAGGGGACAACCTATAGCCTTCATGTTTGAAAGATATTGCAACGTAAACATAGTCATCTCCATGCTTTAAGTATGTGCAGAACTGAACAAAAAGTAATAGGGTTAGAATTATAATGAGAAATATCCAGATTAGACGGAGGAGAAAACTTTCTAATAGTAAAACCAGTGAAGCACTGGATTTTTATTTGGGAAAAAAAAGTAATGCCTCCTATTTTATTATATTTGCCCATCAAGTCAGAGATGGATGTTGTTGGTATGACAGTAGATGTTGAACCTTCCTGTCAATATTCCATTACATTTTGTTTCTATGAGACAGATGGAAGCAGAGGGGCAGTCTGACAAAATGGTGTCTGACATGGAAATGCTTATGAAGCAAAGGTGTCTAACTGAATTCCTCCATGAGGAGAAAGTTGAGAAAACTGCACCCCCTGACATTCAATGAAGCTTGCTAAACA
Organism: Numida meleagris; assembly: GCF_002078875.1. Lineage (NCBI taxonomy): Eukaryota > Metazoa > Chordata > Aves > Galliformes > Numididae > Numida > Numida meleagris. The sequence goes on along the minus strand of NC_034410.1, from coordinate 105,418,125 downwards.
TTTATGGAGCCCAAACAGTGGATGTGAGCACAGTGAAGCAGTGGGTGGTGTATTTCAGCAATGGCAACAGTGACGTGAAAGACAACTCATGTTCCCAACAGCCAGGCAGATTTTTTTTAAAAGTGTGTCATGCAGGTTCTTGTTCATCACTGGTGAAAATGCATAACTAATGGTGGTGACTGTGTTGAAAAATAGTGTTTTGTAGCTAAGAATTCGGTCTAACAAAGACCATTACTGTGCTTTTTGTATCTGTTGTAGTTTCCATGGAAATAAATAGGAGGCATTACTTTTGGAGCGATCTCCATACACTCTAGCTCTCCAGAGTAGTATTATACATCCATATGCTTTGTATGTAGCACTGTTTTCTAGAAAAGTTGCATTTATTCTACATAATAAAATAAGATTTGCTTGCTCAGTACTTTAGCTAATGATCTGGTATCCATTTATGAGAAGGAGATCTCCACAACTAAAGCTTTCACTGTCAAATAATAGTTGGCAGCTACAGAACTGAACTTTAACACATCTGAAAAATACTTATAAGAGAACTTACATGAACTTTTAGCATGGAAATCACTGAGAGAGTTTCTCCATTTTCTATAGAATACTGCTGACTGTTCAAGTATGCCATTACCTATCTAACAGTCATTTTTCTACTTAAACAACAAATACCATTCAAAGAGATTGTGATAAATGGAACCAAACTAAAAGGATGCGGTTAACAGTTGGCAAGTCTGTAATAGAGAATGAGTGTGAATGCATTTGGGTAAGAAAAAGGTAAAGCAGCTATAGTTGTTGCAGAAAATCTGTAAGTTCTGTTAAACAATGGCTGCATTTCTGATGACAGTGTATCTGCTACACAACTCAATGTTAAGTAAAGACACTAATTTTTTCTGCAGTTAGCAGTATGGGAGTGGTACCATATGGTAACAACATCAGAAAAAATTAGAGGTTCAACAGATACTCGATAATTACAAGGAAAGATCATGTAGCTTTACAAAAGACACCATAATGGTCAATTACTAGGAAAACAGTCAGAAGAAAGATTTCTTTATCTGTTTAGCTTAGGTGGCATACAACTGAAAAAGGGAATTTTTATTTCACATAAATATTTCAGCCCATTTGATGTAAGTGTGCCTATTATACATATATATATGTCAACCATCTATTTATATCTGATAAAATCCGCCCAAAAATCAACGCTAACTTGTAACACACAAAAGATTTCCGTGGGTCAGTAGCTTACTCATAAAATACAGCACTTGATGGTTATTAAATTGGCTTTGCTTCACATTTGAGTCTGGTACATTAAAATGCTCAAATTCAAGAATTTTACTTTAACGTCTTTATATGGTTCATGTAAATTTTGGCATACTTCTCTTTCCATAGCTTTTGAAGTGAATTGGCTGTTCTAAATATTCAAAACGATAACTTAGTATTATATATCTAAAGACCTGGTATTTTCTTTCTTTCATGTAGTCTCCTTGTTTTTGTTGTTTAATGGTTGACCAAACAGATGATTCTGCTGAGTTGTACATAATCATGACCTTCTTTACAAACTTGATTTAGAAACTACCAATGGAAAAATTCACATCGTTATTTCTAGTAGAAAACTATGTATGCTTTCCTACATCAAAACCCAACTACCACCATTAAATTTCAATGTCCACCTTACAATGCCTCACTACAGAACACCCTGGTATCAGATTACCTCTGTTAAACCTTGTACTATAAGAAAAATGGCCAAAAATGAAGACCTCAAGAAGCGACAGGAACTATAACTAGATGAGACACATAACTCATATTTCACACTGGAACACAAACAGGAACAATGTAAGGATAACAGTGGCATTACTAGGTCCCAGAATATCTGCCCTGGCAGAAAAGCTGAAGACAGCTGAAGCAAAGTATCAATCTGGCAGTATTATTGAAGTATAATAACACACTTCAAGTTCTCTGACTTCAAAAAGTCAGGAGCCAGGCATAAAATGAGATCTACTAACAAAGGAAAACCAGAACACTAAGAAATTGAAGAACAACTAATATGCTCTGTTTATAGTACTCCTGATTTTCCAGATCCAAACATCTATACACATACAAAACTTAAGATTTTAAATCCTGGTAAAAAAAAACAAAACAAACAAACAAAAAAAAAACCAGGAAATAATGTAACAAAGAATCCAGTACAAACAAATGAGGACTAAACATCTCTCAAGAAGAAATCATGATACAAACCAAGGTAAATAAAATTTTCTGACAAGACTGAGATAAAAATAATAGCAGTATTTATCACCTACAAAATCATACATGGAATTAAGTGAGTTAGATGAGGTCTTTAGAGGTCATCTAGTTTTCCAAGTCATTCCACTTTGAGCAATTTTCTTAGGGCATTAGTCCACATGAGGTTGGGGTATCTCCTAAAGGAAAGCCTCCCTGGGCAACCTTTTCCAATGCTTTACCACTTGTTGTGAAAATATTATTCCTGACAATCAAATCAGAATATCCCACATTCTACCTTATGTCTGTGTACCTCCAGGTAGAGTTCTGTCTTCTCTATAGTCTACTATTAGCTAGCTGTGGAATGCAGTTTTCTCCTCCTCAGTGTGACCAAATCCAGCTTGCCTGTGCTCTAGTCCTTTAACCATCTTGGCAGCCCTCCACTGGACTTGCTTTAATAGGTCAATGTGCTTTTAGAAAGAAGGGCTATCAATAATTACTTCTCTTGATCCACTGGCTGGTCTCCTGCTCACACAGCTCAGGGTACTACAAGCTGCCATTACTGCCAGGATGCTAGTTCACGTACAACTTGCTTGCCTACCAAGACACCCAGGTTCTTTTGGCCTCTTTTGAAGATGGGTGCAACATTTCCATATTCCAGTCACCAGGGAACTTTCCTATCTCCATAACCTTTCAAAGATGTTGGGGCAATATTTCTACATTCTTCCTTCACCTTTTTCCAATTGCACCTCCACCTGCATTTTTTCATTGGATCTTGGTCATGTGTTCCATGCTTAACTAAGCTGTCTCCTAATATATTTATTTGTTTTTCTGGGTATTGGCAGGAAAACTTCTTATCGTCACTTAATGGTCACTATCACTAAAGCTAGAAAAGCCATTAAGAATTACAACCCCAGTTATTCTATGCTATTAAACCGCAGATCCACCTGTGCATTACCCATGGTAGCCTACTCCATTACTAGTATCAAGGAATACCTTGACACTCTCCAGAAAACTCCCTGTTTGCATTCCATTATGTTGTCCTTCTAGCAATATCGGAGTGGTTAACGTCCCCGTCAGTATAATGTCTCATGTAAGAAAGGACACACTTGGAGTACACCTTGTAACTAGTGACAGGACAAGGGGGAATGGCCTCAAGTTGCGCCAGGGGAGATTTAGGCTGGACACTGGGAAGTACTACTTTTCTGAAAGCGTGGTCAGGTGCTGGAATGGGCTGCCCAGGGAGGTGGTTGAGTCACCGTCCCTGGAGGTATTCAAGAAACATTTAGATAAAGCGTTGAGAGGCATGGTTTAGTGGGGTTATTGGTGGTAGGTGGACAGTTGGACTGGATGATCTTGTAGGTCTTTTCCAACCTAGCTAATTCTATGATTCTATGATTCTACTATGTCCAGTTCTAGTCTCCTCAGTACAAGAAACATGTTGGGACTAAAGTACCTCTCCTATGAGGAGAGTCTGAGATTGCTTGAACTGCTCTGCCTATAGAAAAGAATGCTCAGAGGAGACCTTGTCAATGTCTATAAATACTTGAAGGGAAGATGCAAAGAGGATAGAGACAAGCTCTTTTCATTGGTGCCCAGTGACAGGATAAGAGACAATGGAACTGGAAACAAACTGGAATACAAGAGGTTCCCCCTCAACAACAGAAAACATTTATTTATTGTGAGATTCCTTGCAACCTTGACCATTCTTTGATAAGGTGAGGATATCAACAAACGTTTCTTTAAATAGCTTGAGGAAGTCTGTATCACAGATTTGGTTCTTAACACAGTATTGCAGCTGGTTGAGGTTGGAAGACACCTCTGGCTCCATCTGGTCTAACACCTGTTCAAAAAAGGAGACCTGGAGCAGGTTGCCCACAACCATGGCCAGATGGCCTTTGAAGATCTCCAAGAAAGGAGACTCCACAAACCCTCTGGGCAGCCTGTGCCAATGCTCCATCACCTTCACAGTAAACAAGTTTTACCTTCTGTGTTTCAGTCTCTGGTCCTGTCACATTCTCCCTTCAGGTATTTACACACATTGATGAGATCCCCCTGAGTCTATCCTTCTCCAGGCTGAACAGGCCCAGCTCTTTCAGCCTCCCAGTCATCTCAGTGGCCCTGCACTTGAATTTTCCAGTAGCTACATGTTTCTTGTGTACTGAGGAGCCAAGAACTGGACACAGTATTCTAGGTGCAGTCTTATCAGTGTTGAGTTAGATCACTTGGTCTAACAAACTCCCACTCCCATCACAATGTCATTCATGCCACTGGCCTCTCCTCTGCTCTTGCTGCACAAGCTCTCAATCAGACTGTAATCTATCCCATAAAAGAGCTCCATATGTATATACTGCTCTTTTACATAGGGGGCAACCAATCTTCTTGTCGTCCCTGCCTGTCATTTCTGAAGAGAACCAAACTTCCATCAATGGTTTGATATATCTAAAAAAGGGGAGGAAAACATGCAGAGAAAGGCACAGTATAGTAATGAAGATAAGAAAAGAAAAAGGAGGGGAGAGAATAAATAGTAAAAGAGTTACTAATTACCAAGTTGAACACGAAATGCTGTTTACAGGTCTCGAGGACACAGATGGTAGGGATGTGAAAGAAGTAATACAGTTAGAAGCTACAGAACATTAAAAAAAACATCAGGACTTGCCAAAAACACAGACACAAAAGGATAGCAACTGTTTCTTTGCCTGAAGATAGGGAACACTTAGAGGCTCATCTCAAACACAACAACACATGCACACATTTGCTCTCAGCACTATGACTTCGAAGCAAAAATCTATCCTTCAGTCTCCTTCAACTTAAAGCTAAAAACAATGGAAGAGATTCTGAGTTTAAAGTAGGGATATGGGAGTATAAGAAAATTGCTTCTGAGGAGATGCAATTACGGCACTTTTGCTGTTGTGGCCACAAAATACAAAAGCTGAAAAGTACAAGAATTATAAGACACATGCATCCAACACAAAGGAATACAGTAGACAGCAATAGATGGATCTGACTTACGAGTTGCTCCCAGATCAACGAACTCAGTCATGCCAGCTTCATATTTTAGATAGGTAATACGGAAAAATACTTGCTTATACTATGCCTCTCAACTCATTGCAATTCTGACTCAATACAACTCAAGTGCTACTGTTCACTCTGTGTAATCTCTCTTACACATATCACCTTTTAGCAGGAGAGTATAACCTGACCCAGAATACAGCTAAATTTTATTTAGCCCTGATTAGGAGGTTATCAATTCTTTTAAGTAAAACTCCATCATTCTAAACTGACCACCAACATGGCACAGATGGTTTGCCCTTGAATGCAAATTGAAAGACAGATGCCAAAGACAGATGGTGAAAGTTATTCTAAATATTACTTCAGTCCTTTAAAAAACAACCAGACTAAACTTACAAGTAAAATACCTAAAGATGAAAAAAGAAAATATCTACTGCCATAGGAATAATTGATTCAGACAAACAAGATGAGAGAAGGAAGAAGAGTCTTTTGAAGAAAGAAACAAAGACATTTTCCATTTTCACTAAAGCAGGAAATATGCCAAGTAAGACTGGAAGAATTGCAAACATATGTTTTCAAAATGAAATGTGACTTGTTAATTTAGACCTTGTCTAGATCATGAAGACAAGTGGGATAGCTATATTCATTCCAATACACTGTAGTGTCAAAAACGACAATGCAATCCAATCTGGTTGGGCTCAGATGCAAGAAATTAAACGAACAACTTAAGGAGAATAATGAATCTGGCAAAATGGAAAGATAAAGCAAGTTTTAAAATGAAGCAAAAAAAGAGTAAAATATAAGGAAGAACAGAATATACAGCCAATAGTACTTTCTAACTGCATTAGAATTATTACATACCTCATCCAATTACCAACCCCAAGCATGCCAGAACATGTAACAAGCCGCAAGTACTTATAAAGGTAGAAGAGGTATGCAAGTCCGGAAAAAAGTAAGAAAACATGCACACACTGTGATAAAAGCAAACATGAAACTTGTTTCAAGAACAAGTTTAAGAGAAAGTAAGAATTTATTAAATTACCTAATAATGCCTATATATACTGGGGAAGTACATAAAAAGCAATATAAAAGCCAGTATCTACTCATCTAGCTTTTGATAAAAATAAAAGACATACGTGTCTGGATCAGAGAAACAGGAGGTGAGGGAATGTTACAAGCAAACATCTAAAATTAGTCTGTTACTTTGATGAGTGTTATAGATGAAAATGGTGCATCCTACCCCTTTTCTTTAGTAACCATTATAAAATATCGCCTGCCTATGGAAGAAAAAAACAAAACAGCTTTATGCTCTTTAAACAAGAGAGAATGAGCTAAAGAAAATCTGAGTTGAAATAGTTTGCAGACAAAGCATACTCTGAAATAACTGGGAAGAAGCCCTCAACCTCTTGTACCCTTTTCCTTCAAGCAACGCAAATACAGTAAATAAAGATATTGAGAGTTAGGGAGAGAGGCAGGAAGGGAGGGAGAGAAGAACAGAGAGGAAGGAAAGGGAAGAGAAGAGGGTAAGGATGGGTAAAAAAGAGGGACAGTGATTGCAGCAGAAGCATGGATGGATCCCTTCTGTTTACTCTCCTTTTCACTGCACCTCCATCTACCACTCTGCTCTAAGTCTCTGGGAGGCAAGTTCTGTTCTCCCCATTAACTCCAGTGCAGCCCTACAATGGCAACACTGGAGGCACTGCAGACTAACTCCTACCCTTCATTAGCATTTTGCAAGGAAGGAACAGTTGAAACACTGTATGTTTTGTTAATGTAATTCACCCTTAATAGCCACATAATTTGAAGTATGCCAGCCCCTTGTGTCCATGTATGTTACCATTTATGTCCACACATCAGTTACACTCTCAGAGCTCCAGGCACAAAGTCTTTTTAAAAAAGGGATTTATGCAAATACTTAGCATTAAAACCTATATAAAATTTGGAGGAAGGAAAGGGGAACAAAAACTTCACTAGTTCAAATCTGGAGAAACAGCATGAGCTCAGGGCTCTCACACACCAGAAGGACTTGTGGAAAAAGATACTGCAGAGAGAGCCACAGCTCCTGGATCTTAAGCTTCCAGCTGGCACAGTACCATTGCTGTGCCCTACTGAGTTAAGCACTGTATCAGAAAAATGCAACTGCTGACACTGATGCACTGGGTATTCATGAACGCGAGACATGCTGTAAGTGTGAAAAGAGCTTGCAGAAATGAAAGAACTTCAACAACATGGATGCCGGACAGTAAAAAAAACAAAAAACACTCCAGTTCACCCTCCTGAAATACAGTGACCAAGCCTACAGAAAAAAAAAAAAAAATAAATAAAAAATCCCATGAGACTCAAAAGTGTAAAACTTCTAAGTACAAAGAAGTGCTGATACTGAGGAGGACCTTGGAAGACAATTGCAAACAAGAGAGCAAGCATTCTATTACAACCTCCGTCAGAACAGTCAGATCAGAACGCAATTGCAGTGAGCCCCTCTGGACTGCACTAGGGAGGCTAAAAGAATACTCCTGTAGCTAAAGCCAACAGAGATTTTAAATTAAAATCCCTCAGTCTTCATTTCATGTAAAGTTTGTTGTTAATATATGACTGCAAAACGTGCAGACACATTTGCAGCTGTGTTTGGCAAAAAAAAAAAAAAAAAGAAAGAAAATGAATTAACTGGCAGCATAAGGACAGAGGAGCCAGCTGGGATGTGACCTCTCTGAACAGTGATGCTCTCTAGCAGAGCTCCGAAATCAGAGCCCCAGGACCTTACAGAAAAGGCAGCTCATATGCTTTGAAGTTTCTCCATCCATCTAGTCCGTAAGACAGCTATATTAAAACTATCCTACAAAGCTGTGCAAATAAAACAGATTACAATAACACTACGCTATCCACATTAACCAATAAAACCAAAGAAAAAATGTCACAGAGAAATGTGGCAGAAAATGACCTTCAATTACTATACACACAGGGGTACCAATTTAACAGCTTTTTAAATACACTAAGGTGCAGATGATATGTTACATTTCACCCTCTCCCTCAAACATTCTCCTCTGAACTGAGTGCTTTTGTTATAACCCTAAAACAATTTCAGTGTAGAACTCAAACATGTACAGGAACATAATAATAAATATTTGAAAGCTAGTGAGTTTTCTGATGGTAGAGAACTGGAAAGGACAGCTAAAAGGTTGTGGCATTAGCAGAAAAAGGCAGCTGAAGTAAGAAATGGTAACCACTGAGCTACTACTACCCTGTAATTCCATGAAGAGATGTAAAGCAAAGTTGGGAGGAAATAATACTCACAGGACTGATTTCTGAACAGAATGAAAATGCTGGAAATATCATCTTAACATACTGATGAAGTTAAGGAAGTAAACAGGAAGATGGTTACTTCTACAAGCAAAGGTGAAAATAAAGCTTCACTTCACTCTTTTAATATAAATGTAATACGTAACAAAGCTACATTAAATTCTTTCGAATATAAAGACTAAAAACAACATCAGTTGTCAGAATAGGAGATACCGGGTTCCTCTCCTTGTCTTCTACAAGTGTAAGAATTTTTTTATATTATTTCTCTGCCCTGCAGAACTCAGAGTGATGTGCCTGAGAGTAGCAGTATTTTGGGGGTATAATGTTATTGTTGTTTGAATGATATTAAGCTGATTCAAACTATATAAAAGCAAAGTGGTTTTGAAATGAAATTCTATATATAATTTCCCCCAAATTACTTCTAACTATTTTAAATAGAACACAGAAAATCACTAGCTTACATCGACCTGTGCATTTTTTTCAATGCAAAGTGAGAGCGAACCTTTGCAAGGTGACATAATCAACCTGGAAGTGCCAGCATCAACTTGGATTGAGCAGGTGAAGAGAGAAATACAGAACTTGAGCTGACCGTGACACAACAAGATGTTATAATGGCACTGACCCAGGAGACAGTCATTATTTAGAAATTCACTGATTTGGAAACAAAGAGATTAGAGTGTGTTTTGACCCATTTTAACATCTTTTGATTTGTAAGTTGTGTTTTCTGTTTAGTGGATTGGCTTACTATAAACCCGAAATAACTCAAAGGCATTTGAGCAATATTACATGGCCTAAGTACTTCACAGAACCAGAGTATAGTTTGGGTTAAGTAACCTTAAAGATCACCCAGTTCCATCCCTCCTACCATGGGCAGGGACACCTTCCACTAGCCCAGGTTACTCTAAGCTCCATCCAATCTGGCCTTGAGCACTTCCATGTATGAGGATTTTCTCAAAGAATAGTTAAGTTTAGAGTTCTGCATTTAAATAACAATCTTAATCATTCTACTATTTATAGATAGTTAAGAAAAAATTAGAGAATGTTAAATTCGTTTCATAAAACAAAGACAAGATAGAATTTTTGCAAGGGTAACTTCTATAGTCTTAAATTCTCTTCCTGAATACGTTTGGTCTGGTACGGCATTATAAATTTATATACAGGTCTGAGGAGGCTTTGAGATCCCTAGTGATTGTTTTGCAGGAGTAAATTCCCATCCTGAGTGAACGGGCAGGGCAGGTACAAACTGCAAGAAACTCAGAAGAACCCAGTGCTACCAGTAGAGAAAATAAAGGATAGGGAGTTAAATCCTGAAAGACCAGAATTAGTTAAGCACTTATAGACCTTGGAAGATATATTTTTTCAGGGCCATCGGGAAAGAACATTTTGCATAGCTCTCCAAGGATAAGCAAAATCACTTAAGCTTTCTGCTACTGCTCAGATGGGGCAGTACTTCTCTTCTTGACAGTTCAATAAATGTGACTATTTGCCTTCCATTTACTCATACCCCAGAGTTAAGAGTGGGAATTTGACTCTCTAGTAGCAGCAACATGGGAAGCTAGTGTAGACAAGATATTGCCAGCTGCCATCGCTTTTCAACAGCCTGTCACAAGCCGGTTACCATTCATAGTTTAACTAATAGTTAGAGAAGCTGATGCAATAAAGCAATCTAGATACAAAATGAAACTTCCCACTTTGAAGATCAGCACTCACTGAGAAGTGGTCAGAAAGGCTTTTATTCTATATAATTATCATACCGATTTATTAATAATAAAAGTAGGTCTTTCTCTGATGAAATTTTCATTGTTCTTCACTTGCAGAGTGTTCCAATTAGAGCTGAACATAAAAATTATTTGCTGGGATTTATGATAATTGAAATCCTTTATGCAAAGGCTTTGCTATACTTACACGTTTTATTATTGACAGCTCAGCCATCTAGGTCTCGTAAGGGATCCCCCAACAGGCTCCTGTATCAGCTGAATTTTAAGGTTTTGGAGCTCTTGAGACCATTTAGGTTGACAAAGAACTGAAACCCTGGATGTCCAAGTTGCAGACATGCAGTTTCCAGTATCCACTGATGCAAAATTTTGGAGCAGCCCACTAACCAGACAAGTCTGCTAATGGCTTCTTCAGTGAACAATGTCCTCATACTACTTCACTCTGAACCCAAATTAAAGCAAATAAAATCCTTGGTGAAATCTTACTACCATGGCTGCCAACCTGTTGATTTTTTCTCGAAGGCATTTTGAATAGAGAGAATTATACAAGGGCCTCACTGCCACTGAAATAAAATGTAAATTAATATACAAGCTGAAATCAATTTCTAACATGAATAACTGATGGCCAGCATCAGCGCAGTTGTTCTTAACCTCTTTCCATTCTGGCATATCTTTCCTAAAGCTCTCTGCTCCACGTTGCAATAAAGGGCTCACAAGACTCTTCTGCAAAACTTGAAAGCAAAAGAAGAAACAGAAGAAACTTCCTGTGAAGTTCCTGATTTGGCCCCAAACTTTTTTCAAACATATTAGACTAACCAGGGTTAAGAGAGAAATTATTTATTTATAACTTACAATCACACATACAGAAAAAGGAAACCTCAACTCCCTTAACAAATGGTTTCTAAAAATGCTTATTCAAACTGACATATGCATGACAAGTTTCAGCTCAGTACGATTTAAGGAGGAGGAGTTATACCGCCCAGAAAAATGGTGTTTATGACAGAAATGACAAAAGCTCATTCATCATAGGGCTTTTCTGCGTGGAACAATAATAAAGCCTAAATGAGACTGCACTTCATTAGTAATTTATTTCACAGATCACTATATATACACAAATAGCATAACTCTATTACATCTTTATTGTACCATTCATTACAGTGCTTCATATACTATATCCACATGACAACACAGAAATGCAGCTATTTCTGGGGCAGAGAGCAGCCACCAAGTGCAGAGCAGTGCATGGAAAGGAAAACCATCAGAGCCAGAAGTGCAGAAGTAGCAATGCTCTCAAGAAAAAGATAACACAAAACAACTAAACTGAATGCTCACAGATAGGCAGTTAAGGAAAAAAGTGGTTTTACTCCATTTTTGCTTTACTGATGCCCCATTTGATTTAGAAAGCAGAAATAAAAGAAGAAGATTGAAAGTCCCTGCCTTGCTCAGTAAGAGTGACTTAACATCAGACACTCTCACCAGAACTTCCTGACTGGAATTCACCCTCATCCTCACTTGATCCTTGAGCTCTGCACTGGTGTTTGCCATTTACCACAGAAATGAAAAGCACACCAGTTCAATTGCTTTCATCAGTCCATATCTGGAATGCTACTCTTTAGGTATAGAAAAGGACACGTTCTCAGATGCAACTCTCTTTCTATTACAATCTCTGCAAAGTAAGGAGCTCAGGGCAGATCAGTGCTACTTTACTCCCCACCAGGTAACAATCCTCAGACTATCACAACTGGAGGCCAAATATTTTCATTAATCCTCAAGAGATGAATAAAGAGTTTGTCCTTCCAAAGTATGTTAAAACATGGTATTCTGTACAAATCCATGGAACACCATGCGAAGAACAAAGATAGAAAGACACCTGTAAATGTCTTGTGATAACACTTTTTTGTGACCAGTTATCTTGGGAAGTAATAGTGTTCAATTATGTAGTGTTGGACCTTTGAAATAACATGTGCAATGTATATATTGTGTGAATGTTTTCTGAAACGCTGATTAAAAAGAAATGCGTTAATTTTAACAAGTGAGTATGATTAAATTCATTCTCTTGATTTTCTTGCCGAAATCTCTGCCATAAGAAATATAGTAAGAAGGGAAACGACGTGTCAGTTCTAGAGCTTCAAGGTTTCAGAACAAAGTAAGAAAGTTATAAGTAAAGCCACTGTGCTTGCAATGCAATGTATAAACATTAGGATCTGTGATGGTTGGAGAGAAAATATGATTTTACCTAGCAGATAAACACAGACACATACATGTCTATATACATTCAAATACATACAACCCTACTGGCAAATTAACTAGAAAAAGAATTCTAAACTCTTAGTAAAACGTTTGCTGGGCACAAAATTAAAATTTGCTTCACGGCAGTGAGAAAAGTTCTTAAAATTTGTCAACACTGGTTTTGACTGCCTTGTGGAAGCTCGAGAATAAATACATTCATATTGTTTTGCCTATGACTCCATTTTTTAATGCTTTCTTTCACATATCAAAGTGCATTACTTTAGTCCATAGCATACAATAACTAATTTGGTAAGAGGCTGAGTTAATGCACATCAAAACAACTTTTCTTTCCCTTTTTACATCATACTGTACTGTTTCCCCCAATATTAATGCGGTAGAAACTACTGAGTAAGAGCTTAAGAAATGAATCCATGGCATTTAACGTACTGATTTAAGATCCGGGTTTTAATCAGTTATTTAAGAGATCTACGTCCTCTGGTTTATAAATAAAATGTGAGATACTGACCATCTGCAAAAAAATTCAGTGCCCTAATTGGTTAAGTTGCTTAGGAATGTGTCTAAATAAACCCATGAGTATCCCCCCCTGTGACCAGTAACTGTTTACCTCTGGAAGTCAGGCAAGTGTGTAAATGAAATTGGTGTTGGATCTCTGTACTACTTTAACAGCTACACATGTTGGAAAGATTTCTTCTCGCTCTAAGAAGTCTGCAGTCTAAACAACAAATGCACAAAGGACTAAACATTGTAGGAAACCACACAAAGTTGTGTTTTGTTTCCATGCTTTTACTCCTCAAATCCTTCAACCTCGACAACTGATTAACAACCAGGATAAGCCTACAGCTGTGAGCTTGGACAAGATGTTTCTTACAAACATATGAATGAATGGACTCCAGTCCACTAGAATAGACATATGTAGGCATGTGTAAAAGGGGAAGAGGAGAAGAAAACAAGAAGGGCATTGCTGCCACAGTGGAAGAACAGAGATGAAAACAGATGCTCCTAATAAAGTCTTGAACTGGACAAGTTTATCTTCAACACTATAAGTAAACAGCTAATTAAGAGATCTGATAAGTTCAGAAGATCTGCAGAAGCTGGACAGTGCTGAGGTAGACTTTACATTCATTCTATATACAGCAGTTTTACCTAATAGAAGTATGGAAATATTCTTCTTACTCTTCTCTAGAACAATTCCTAGTCAATCAAGTCAGCACATGAAAACACACTTTAAAAAAAACAGTCTCAATAAGTACAGAAGGAAATATGGTGTGTTTCTACTTACCTGTCTGTCTACTTCTGGAAGCAAAAGCAGGAGGTATTGTTGAAAGTGCTGAGGTAAGGAAGCAAAAGTGTGTTTATTTATTAAAGCCCTCAGGTTGGTGTTCACTAGAATAGATCCTGGTGTTTCTATGTCAATATCCTCAGCTTTGGTCCATTTCAAATGTCCTGAAGAGAAAAAAAAACAACAACCAAGAAATAACTTTAAACACATATAAAGAGAATAAAAACAATTCATTCTTTTAAGCTTATAGCTTTCATTAGGTTAATACAGAAAGCTCCAGAGAAATGGTACTCTGAGACGGTAGCAGCCTTTTCTTTGCTAACAGCTTATTTTATATTCCCTGTATTTGTTTCTTGAGATCTTACAGGATCCATGTTCCAGTCAACAGCACAACAGACACATTTCTTACTTTCAGCTCAAGAGATCAACTCAACTCAGCAGAAGCAGATAATTTTCCTGTCATGTCATCAACATAATTCTATTTCCAAGCAAAAGGCTGATGCCAATCAATCATTATGGAGAGATTCTCTTGGGCTTGTGCTCTGCATTTGCAGTGCACTATGGTTTGTCTAACTCACTCCACAGATCTGCTAAAAACTACCTGTGTGAATTGACAGTTATCACAGAGATGAGAATATTTACAGTGTTAATTTAGTGTTTGAAAACATGCATTTCTCAGAATTTTTGTTAGAACCTATGATCTAAAATAAGCAACAGAGAAGACAACAGCAACAATTATCAGAAGTCTACAAAACAGAGTCTGTGAGGAAAAATAAGACAGACTACACACAAGGGAAGGGGGAAATATATAAAAAAACTGAGTATGGGCATAAATGCCTTTTCTACTGCCCACAGTGGAGAGCAAAGGAAGTGATCTTAAACTCTTGCACAGTAAGAAATATTACTGTCAAGGTAATACAAAGCTTTCAGCCGCCTAGGACAAGGAGACATTAGATTATCATAGAATGGGAGAATATCTTAAGTTGAAAGGGACCCATAAGAATTATCAAATCCAACTCCTGTCTTCACATAGCACCACCCAAAAATCAGACCATATGTCTGAGGATGCTGTCCAGGTGCTTATCCAATTCCGGCAAGTTCAGTGCTGTGACCACTGCCCTGGGGAGCCTGTTCCAGTGCCCAACCACCCTCTGGTGAAGAACATCTCATTACAATCTCCATCAATGGAAAACTTTTAAGAATAAGTAGAGAAATATCTGTCAGGAATGACAGATATACAGCTATCTTACCTTGTGACTGAAGAACAATTTGGACCACCACTGGAAGTCCCATCTGGCCTAATTTTGCTTTTATTTCTGTGATAATACTACTAGATAAAGCCCCTTAAAAAGCAACTCACTACTGCTGCCTGCATCAGGACATACACACACTGCTATAAATGCTATAAACCTTTTTGCCTTCCAGTCTTAACATACTATGATACACAATACAGAAACTGAAGAAGTGAGGACCATAGGTGGCCAGAACAAGTCTAAAACTTCTAACTCTTCACAGGAAAGTCCTCCAGGTTTTGGTCTGTTGTACTTCCAAATATTTCAGAAATGACACAAGATGGATCTTAACTAATTGATGCACAAAATTCTGAAGAATCTCTAAAAAAGCAATTCTAGAGATTATTCCACAGCTATGAACAATGGCGGTATTTGACATTTGCATAGGACCTTGTATCATGGTGTTATGATTTTTGTTATCGATATTCTACATCATAACATCATGTAGTGCACTAGGAGTTAAAGAGTTAATGCTCCAGTTCTGTGGATTGTGGATAGTTCTGGGTAGCTGGTTCTCAGAAGAGAAGAAGAACTACATTTCCCAGAGGACTGCTCGCTGTTCTGTTACCATTTTCCATTCAGAGGGAAAGATAAAAACTGTTCACATATCACGAGACGTGCCCTTTTTGCTCTCCGCTCCCCTTCTGCACATCCTGGCAGCATCTCTCCCCCTAGCCATCTCGCCACCAGCATTAGAGTAAGGCCTTTTGGTTTTTGGACACTCTCTCTCATTTTATTTGATTTATTAGCTTCAATTCCAATTATATTGTATTACACTGTATTATATTGTGTTATTTTGCAATCTGAAATCTTATTTAGTAAATCAGTTTGTTTCTCCTCAGATCGTTGCCACTGTTTTGTTTTTAGGCCCATCTCCCTCCCCTTTTTCCCCTTCTCTCTTTCTCAGGGCGTGGGTCTGTGGGTTCCCCCTGCCCCATTAGTCACTGAACCGGACCGAACCTGCCCATAAACTGCTCATACCTTGTAGCAAGAATTACCACTGTTTTGTTAAGAAGAATATTTATAAAAAATAAATATGGGTATTTGGGCATATTATTAGGACACTCTCAAATGCTACAAACTGTTAAATTGTTAACGTTAATAAAAACAATGCAGTTATGCTTCAGATTTCTTGGAAGACTATGGTCATCTATCCTCAAAGGTTACATTATCACCCACAAAGTGTAGAAATGAAAGAAACTGTGATAGATCTGTAAATTCTGCGTGTTCCCCTTCAGTCACAGCCTCCCACAAACATTCTTGTAATTTTCTTTTACTTTTTAGCAAACAATAGTAACCGAATGAGACAAGCATTACTTTGCATTCAGCACAAGACATCGTTTTCCAACTCATTTCTAACATACTGTATATCAGCACAGCAAAATCTCCATTATGAACAAATGAATGCCCTGTTATAAAAGACAATTGTGTGGAAGAAGTGCTCATTTTCATGAATGCATCACAGTAAACTGTCCTCACCATCTGTTCCACCCACAAAATATGAATGCAAAAAGAACACAGTCCCCAAGTGTAGCACAAGTCGTATGATGTATCCAAATGTAATGGCTGTATGTATACTCCGTTCTTTAATCAATAAAGCATACACATTCCTATCTTTTAAGTAACTCCAAAATGAAGTAACATTTTCCCCAGCTGATGCTTCATATTCTATGGGAAGCCATGCACATATAGATGGTCCAAACCAAAACAAAAGATTGCAAAGTCAGTAACATCCTACATTGGTAGGTATTTTAATAGCGGTAAGAGACCAAGACAGCATCAGAAACTCAGGCCTAATTCTGTGTGCCTGAGTTACACATTTTCCAATTTATTTAACCTGCTACTACTTACAGGTTTGTATGGCTGCTTTATCAACATGTGGAAGAAATACACACACTATTCCCAGGATAGCAGGCCACTAGATCACTATGAGTGGCCAGCATAGCCATGGGAAAAAAAAACCAAAAAAAAAAGAGGATCTGTTCAGAAGGACAACAAATTTTCTCTCCTGTACCCTTCCTAGCTTTAGGACCACTGCTGCAGGTTTCAAGTTTGTAGTCAGATTTAGAGAAGCATTTCAGAGTGGCATGGTAAGTAGCAACTCTGTGGAGTTTGACTGTACACCTCTGCTGCATAGCTACTCGTAACTCCGAGAGACAGAAGTTTCTGACAGAGCGTATGTCTATGTTTTTCATATTGTTTTTCCACAGAAAAAGACATTCTGAATTCTTATGTAGCTGCTACCATAGTTTTGGGGCACCATTGGCCAGATCAGAAATAGAACTTGGAGGACAAGAGAGAAAGACAAGCTTACTACCTCGGAAAAGAAGAGATCAGTATTCAACATAAAGAATTACCTATGAAAAGGGTGGAAAATATATGTTTTGACATCAAAGTATGAGAATCAAAACAGAAGGACAGAAATCACAGAAAACCTTAAACTTTAGACAATAGCCCCCACGTTCCAAGGACAGGGCCTCAAAGGGCTGCAGAATTTATTCTGAAATCTACAGAAAAAATCTAATGAATTCATTCTATATTTGGTACCAGAGGCCATTCTGATGAAGTATCCAGGGATAGGGAGGAATGGATGCATCAAATCACGTGTCTCAGTCTTACAGCCAGATGATTTCCTGTAACTTTTCTCTGAAACTGAACATATCTTTGCACAGCAAAAACTGTAATACCAAAGGAGTATTATCAGTTTTGAATAACATCATTTGATCAACATAGACACTACATAACCATCTGAGATCAATAAATATTCTGCAGGAGGATTATATATGAAATCAAAATACAATTTCCTGGGAGGCTGTGATACAATAAGGTTTGAATGAAACAGCTCACCAGAAACTGGTAACAGTATATTTAACAAGCAACCTATAATACCGAGCAAGTAAAGTATCTTCAAGTTATTTTGCAGTATTGTTATATAAGAAAATAGATGAGGTCATTAATGAAGAAAAACAGTCTTACAACCATGAAAACAGGCATTAAATAGTTTTTAGGATTATCCAGTCACTACGAAAAGCTTGTTTGCAAACATTTCCAATGTGGCCACATTGCAAAATTCTTCTCTAAATGATTCAGCAGTCTGCTGAACGCAAAAGGTTCTCTGTAAAGAAACAGTTATGTAATTATTCTACTTTATACGAGACAAGAGTCTTAGTGAATAGTACTTCTTCTGTTCCTTAGGGAACTTTTCCAATTATGTTTCACACAGTGCAGAAAAATTTTCCCCATCACATGGAGCTACTGGGAATTTACTCTTAGCATCTCTTCAGAGAAAATTCTTCATTAATTACAGATCATCATCCATGAATCTTGATAAATAACACGGAAAATAAAAAAAAAAAACAGAAACTGTATCTACCACCTCAAGAGATGTAGCTTCAAAAATAATTAAGGATCCAGCTGAAGAAACAAATCAGCCAAAGAAACAGAATCAATCAAAAACGATGTGCCAAACCTCAACATGACATGGAATAATGCAAATGAAGGAAAGAGAGTTAACTTAGAATGGCACAGATATGTAAGAAAATACATTATTCTCTTTCAGATTAAGCATGCGTTAGACTGCAAGCAAACTTAACAGTAAGAAAGAATATCTGCTACTCCACCCCTTGCCACCCGCCCAAAAATCATAATGCAGCAATCAGAAGCAAGCTGCTAAATGACCTCTGTCTGCACTTGCTTAAGTCTGTCAAATTTAAAAAGCAAGTACAGAAAAGCATTCTTGGGGAAAA
The DNA here is from genome assembly GCF_002078875.1 of Numida meleagris. Lineage (NCBI taxonomy): Eukaryota > Metazoa > Chordata > Aves > Galliformes > Numididae > Numida > Numida meleagris. The sequence continues at coordinate 105,399,320 of NC_034410.1, read as the reverse complement.
ACAGTCTCCTGTGGATTTTCAAAGTAGCCAGAAAAAAAGATATTTTCTTGAGAAAAGGTCAACTTCTGAGTTTGAGAAAGACTCTGGTAAACCAGGAACACAAAACTTTTAAATAGAGCATAGAGTTTATAAACATCTCAATAGTACAATAACAAATAAATATACTTATTTTACTCCTACTCACCTAAACCAGATTTTTTTAATCTCTTTAAGTGCTGGCTTGTTTGTTTTCCAGTTGGAGACTTTTGTCCATGTTTCATCTCTTTATCAGAACCATCTGCTTCACCATTTTTAGATTCAGATCCTTAGGAAAAAATGAAAAAACAAAGCATGATACTGATGCACTTGCACCACCAGCTCTCCCTTCTCCCTGCCCCCCTGCTACACTGTAAACACAGCAAAAACAGGATTAAAGAAAATTGACATCTACTTGCTGAAAGGCAATACACCTTTCTGGTCACAATACGATTTCTCATCGTCAGAGGAAATGGAAGAAAAAGATCAATAAGCCAATTAAGTGCTGAAAACTAAAGTTTACTGAACATTACAGTCAATAAAAATGTTCAGTGATCTAATAAAAGTAATGTTTTCCTATAACGCACAAGGGATATCTTAAAAAATATTTTAACCTCAAGCTATGGGGCAGTAAAGCAATCTAAAGGCGAAAAAAGATCATTTTTCTGTGAAGTAACACTGACAGAATAGAGATGCCTGGAAATACAATTGTCAATTTGTGTTAAACACAGACATAAAATTCTCTTAAAATGAATAAACTTACGCAGAACTAAAGGTCAAGGTTATGCCATGGTGCTAAGAACGGCACCAGAACATGAAAAGCTAACAAAAGGATCCTAGGATTGCAATGCAGAATTGAGACAGAAATTCACATTCACAGAGAAGCTTGCCTTTCTTTTCCCCTCTCCTTTTCATGGCCTTGAATACCAGCATGTGGTCCTCCATTAGAGTTCCAGAGCCAAACAAAATGTTACTTTGCATTCCTTTAAAGCTGCTGCTATTATTAATTGCCATTTTACTGTGTGCCTTCAGCTCTTTATTAAAATTAAAGAAAAATCTCCGTCCTTGAGTCACAGCTTTGATAAGGAAATAAAGACGTTAAACAAAGCCTCCAAGTGACAATATGATTTTCAGCAGTCTCCCATTCTGTATGCTACACGTCTGACTCAGAGGCAGGCTCTGTGACTAGCACTGATCTTGCAAACAGTCCTTTAGCTATTTACCTGAAGGTGAATCCGACTGCTCATCAGACACCTTTAATGGTGTCAAAACAACACGAGGAACAGTCTTGTTTACCATCATTGAGACTCCATTTCTTCTTTTCTGCTGTTGTCTTAAAGCCTATAAAAACGATAACAAAACAGAAAAATGTAACAAAAGATACTGCTCATAAGTGAATTACATGAGACATTTCTCTACCATTATACTGAATCTCTTAAAATAAGCATAATTTACATAGTTACTGATTTGCCAGATTTCACATTTGTCCCCTTTATGTCATCTTCCTTTAAAATATAAAATCAGGCTTTTGGTTACAAAGAGAAAGAAGATGCACCTCAGATCATTTTCCATTACAACTTTGACAACAAAGAAGCACATAATTGTTTGCTCTACCTTAACAGCATAACATGACCCATGGAATGTGAAACTAAGACTTCCAAGTAAAAAAAACGTAAAATAAATGTTTCAAAACCAGAATAAAAATATATATGTCTGCACATCTCTCGCAGGTGCATCCTCTCCAGTATACTGCTCAGTCAATCAAGTTAACACAGAGTGTCATCAGTATGTACAGCATGTAAGGACTACAGTATTGATGCACTCACTCAGCCGTGAGTAGTGCTGCACAAAATCACTGAACATGGCAGGAATCATTTATTTTTGTGAAGGGAATCAGTCCTAATCTTGGAAACCTTGCAGCACTTGGCTTCTGCCTGCTTGACTTTGGGCATTAACCTTCAGAACACGAACATGATGATGTTCTGGCAAATCTCAGGAAAAATGATACAAGAATAAATCTCTACAAATGGAAGTGCTTTGTGTTTCATAAATGGATCGAGCACAGGGTTGATAATGCAATACCAAATATTTAAAGGTTAGAAATAGCAAATACCTGACAGACTGTTTTATGTGGAAAACGATACCCGATTCAAAAGATCTTAAAATGTACAAACATGAATGCTTGCACATTAATACATTTGCAAGCATTAAAATTCTGGAATTAATCAGGACGGGCTGGGCTTAATGCAGATCCCTTCTATTCTCCTGTCTATTTTCTGCACAATCTTACTGTGCACTCTCTTTTTATAAATGTAATTTGTGTTATGATCTTGGGAGAGATTTATTAAAGTAACAGTATATCAATAAGATACATATTTAATATGAATTAGTCCTGTAGTTTTATGAGCATGAATGACTAAAGACTTATAAGGATTAAATCTGTAACTTCAATTAATCTGCAATATCGTTCCAAAATGTTCACATAGCTAAATCAAAAAGAAAAAAAAAGATTCCTGAAAAAAAAAAAGAAATCAATATCATTCTACTCTTCTAAATAACAGACTATACAACATAAAATACACCAAGTCACATAAAAGCTATTTCATCGATTAACCCCTTTTATAGTACGCTTCTTAAAAGACACATGAGCACTGTCCAATAAAAAGCAAATTACAACACTCGAAATCAAACAAAGAAAAGAACCTGGTCGGAACTGCACTGAACCAAAGACACAACAGAAAGCAATGCAGAACAGCCTACAGAAGGATGCAAAATTCATACTTGGATTGGGCAAAGATAGTCATACTCATGGATAGAAAATTACAAAATGTAAAAATTTCTATAAAAGTACCCACAATTTCCAAAAACTATTCCTCAGTGCACAGTCCTGCCAAGTCAGGTATCAAACCAGGTGACCCTCATTCAACAGTGATGCCACTCAGATCATAACAAATAGTCCACTAAAAATTAAGTGAAGACAAATACTGTCAGAACAGTATGCCGACATAACCACAACCTAATCATTGTTATTATTGTGCCCTATAGCCTTATTTACATGAACAAAGAGAAAAGATCCAGCCTCAGTAGTGTCCTCCCTAGACAAATGAGTAAGAACCCAAAAGAAGTCCCATGTTCTCCTCCAGTCTTTCAAGATGATTTCCACCTTTACCAGGGCCCACGATCTTGTTTCCAGCACCTTATGAAAGTACCATTTTAGTGTTTTATATCACTGCCGTGACAAACGTAGATTCTTTTAAAGCCTCTCAGACAATTATCCATGCTTTAGACCCAATGGTCACACAAAGGAGAGGCAACAGGACGTGGTGAACCACCCACGACAGGTGGTCAGAGTTTGTAGGCTGCAGGCAATATTCTCACTGCCGGAGCAAGGGCAGCAGTACCCAGTTTTTGCCAAGCAGACTACTCACTTACCTTATTTTGGGCAGCATAGGGCATGCTATGCTCACACGGTCGTTTGGAACAGGAGTGCCCATCCCAGCATGTCCCAGCCAAACCCTCAGCACCACAAAGGCAAGAAATAGAGTGGAATCTGGTGGATGCTACCACCAGAACCATATATCTCACATCACAGCCCACTCATGAGCTAGAGGCTAAGTGCCTCAACAGGTGAGAACAAAGCAAAAACCTTAAAGAAGCACTTCCCTTCATACATATTTGTTTTTCAGCATTTCCGTCTCCCTCTAACAGTCTTTCTTTAACTGGCAGTCCCTCTTCCATTTCCTTCAGTCTCACAATGCAAGGGACAGACCACCACGCAGGGCTCATACTCAAGTTCAGAAATCAGTCTGTACAGGGTGACTCAAGCTGACAATAAAGATGCGTATGTGTGTACAGCCAAAAGTCAAGTTGTAGAATGGGAAAAAAAAACTAAAACTAATCGAACATCAAAATGGTGGTCTCAGCTTTAACACAAAATGCCAGTAAGTTATGCTGTGCCCAGAGAACACACTAACAATCATCCCTGTGACTTTCTCTTTCCATTTGTCTAAGGAAAGCTATGAAGCAGGAGGGGAGTATACTAAAGTATTAGGTAAATAATCTCATATTTGACATATATGGTTAAGACATAGCTGAGATTTCACTCAGTCATCCTGTTTCGTGGAAGAAATTATTCCCAGCTAATCACAACTTTTTTTTCTATATTTCTATGAATTTAAAGCTGTAGGGTCTAAGATTGAGGATAGACAAGTCTTTGACTGAAAACACTAGGAGCAAACTAAGCCTAGGGAGAAACTGCAGACTGAAGTCTAGTTACTAGTAAAGCCAAACACCAGAAGGAGTTAAGTATAAACCAAGGACACTGCGTGCAGTCTCTGCTGAGGACGAATATATAACTGCTCTACACTTCGCCTGAGGGATATTAATTTTAGGATACAAGACTACTGTAGGATAAGACAAGAATCTTGTATCCCAAGATTAATTCTACTTAGCTTGGAAGTCAATGGGATTACTCAGAGTGAAATATACACCAAATGCCTTGCTATATTGAGCCCTCAGTGTACCAAGCTAATTTAGTGCTTTCCTTGTCACCTTAATCAGATAAATCTTCAGTTTTAGCTCTTCTCGTGAAGGGAATAAACAGAAGGTAGACAAGTAAAATTTGTAACTACGACTGAAGAGAATGAGAAATTTTATAACTTATTCCAAAGAAAAATGGTTCCAAATCTCATTGTAGAAACAGAAACAGTAACTAACACAAATGACATTGGCATCTTCTACTGACACAGCCTGTTGCATCTCATCCATATTTAGAGATATACGATCTCTGGATCTGCAAGAAAGAGCCAATGGCTCTACCAAAAGATAAGGTGTCATTTTTACTACAGAAAGTAAGATAGTAACATATATAGTGTGTATGATAGCTTATATAATACATATCTTTCCTTAATGATATGAAGCTCTATGCTTACACTTGAAATGTATTCAGTCACTTTGTGCTAAATGCTTCAGTTACAAGAAAGCTGCAAGCTGTAAATTCCTAGAACTGAGAACTGTTACAGCAATCTGTAAAACATTACTGTCATCCTATCTCTTCAGCACATAAATAAAAAAGGAAAGAAAGAAAATGAAGGTTCATGTGGTATACAAGTTAAACATTAAAATCTCTATTAAAATCACCACCAAAATATAGTACTTACATCCAGCCTTTCACAAGCAGATTTGCAAAGGACATCTGTGAATCTCTTGCACATAATGAGTATGGAGTATTCCCAATATTCCCATTCATAAAACAGAACCTGTGACCATCTGTTGAATAACACTGCCACGGTCATTATACAGGGCCTGGTATAATTTGTTTAATAAAGTTATTTTTATTGCCAAAAACTTTAAGTCACCTGTCAATCTATTTTCATCCAAAGAGCTCAAAATAACAAAAAAAATGAGTTGTAAAAAAATCAAACTCTAAAGATACATGCCAAAAGAAAAACGTCATGCAATTAACACTGATTTTCTAATTTCAATCTGTTTTTCATAAATAGGTCACAAGAACAAATCTCTTTATTAGGGTGTTTATGCCCTTGCTGGAGTATAGCAGCATGTTGAAGGATTCATGAATGCCATTATCTGTTCTTAAGAACAATCTTTTCGTATGTGTAGTTGCTTTTGACATAGGAAAGACTTCTTCAACCAAGTGACAAAGTAGTAGACTCTATTCAATAAAAACAAACAAAATTAAAAAGTGAAAGGAAACTTAGACTAAAAGGTAATTGGAGAGAGGGGAAAAATACATCCCCTGAAGAGTCCCAGAAATAAAATGTCAAGCATTATGCTCTCATTTAGTGCTGCTTAGGATTTTTTTTTATTTTTCTTTCCCACATCTTTTCAACTCATAATGAAAAAATGCAGCATACAAATAAACCATTAATGCAGAAAATCACTTTCATTTGAGTTTAAATGCATGACATGCTGAGAATGTTAAAAATTAAGTTATTAACAACAAAGATATGTAACAGTTGGTTGCATTAAGCAACACTGTCCCAGATTTCTATTTGTTACATAAATGTCAAGTCTACATTCTGAAACTCATATCATGTAACATAACCTTTGAAATTTCACAGTTTATAGATCAGAAACATAAAGCTATGGACTTCTTCCATTCTGCCATGTAAAAAACACATGCTATAATAAACGGAGAAAAAGTCTATTGCATGAAATAAATAACAACTCTGCATTACAGTCATGGATCCTAAATTGGCAAAGACGAAACAGATTTATAGTTCACCACTGATTCACTTAATGCCACCACAGAATTCCATCTTTGTCCTCTCTCTCATCTTCACTTTGTTAGTTAAATTAAGACAGGCTTTAATTCCCATGTTTCTCTTGAATTAAAATATCAGTGGCAACCTGTTTCATGGGTACATAGAACAGTTAAAAAAAAACAACACAGCAAGCATCACAAATCATGAAGAGCAAGCATATTATTTCTTGGGATGCCACCACTTACAGTAAACATACACTGAAAGTAGTTACAGGCATGCAAATGTATAATTAAAACAATAATAAAAATCTCCCATGGAAACTGCTACAAAATACAAAGCATCATTTCCAAAGCATGGAACAAATTAATGTACTTCCAGCCAGACTTGTACACCAAACATAACAGCATTGGCACTATTTGTACACAACTGATCATTTGGAGATGAGGAACAGTGGCAGAATAACTGGAAGTTCTCAGACCAAGTTATTATTTTCAACTTATGCTAATCACGTGTAGAATAAGTGTCTATTCTTGTCCAGTGCTATCCTCCTACCTTGAGACACTCCTATTTATTTTTTGGAACATAAGTCATTTCTTGTCGCATATTTGTTTTTTTAGGTCTCTGTAGTGCTCGAGGTCTTTATGTGCAATTACAGTGCTCATTAACAGCTGAACGTTTTTCTGTGTTTTCACAAACATGAAGATAAAGCACATGGATATTTGTGGTATAGAGAGACTGTGTGCATTTCTGTGCATGTCTGTACATCTGCAAGCCAGCCCTACCTTCTACAGGGATAAAATAATGCATTCAGAGCTACAATTGCTGCAGATCATAACAGAATGCAAAGTGAAGTTTTTGTTTGCTTTCCCAACCACAGAAAAAAACAGAAGGACAAACAAAAGTGTGATGTGTTCAATGCCAGTTCTGCATTGCACGTGAATGGGAATGACGATGACACACGCACTGACTCAATTACATTTTTTTCTAATGTGAAGAGTGTATTTAAAAAAAAGAAAATGGTGTAATGTTAAGCTAATAATATCTATCAGTTGAAAAGTGCTTTAAGGGAAATCTGTTGCTTGACACAATAAAGCACATGTAGGCAAGGAAGCAGTTTGCACAATGCAGTTTAAAAGCAAAATAAATATAGAAATATCAACATAAAATCTTGAAACAATCAACATTTTCCCTCAGGCCATATTTTCAAACGGTGCAAAGTGTAGTGGGGGGACTACAAGGCTAGACTACCATCCTCCAGATAAAAACATCTTGTCATATTACATCTCAGAGAAAGTGGTGCAGCAATTTACATTGCAATGATGTAAGCAGTCAGAGTATAATGTCTTCATGCCAGACATGCTGCTCCAGCGTGTGTTCTGCCACACGCCCCTACACCCTGAGCATGCAGCCTCCTAGGGACCTATCCAACAGTTCTTACAGAGGGATTTCTAGATTACTGCTTGTCAGCATTTTGTTGGAGACTTCTGAGAAGAGATGTGAGCTATTGCAACTCCTGCCTTCTCTCAAAGGGCCAACTATTTCTAGGATGCACTTTAAAATCAAGGCCAGATTCATTTTCTCCTGGGTCGTATTTTGTATGTTATACAATATTCAAATCAAAATCTGTTCTTTACATATGGCTTAGAAGAAGGTATTCACTTAAGAGACCCACTGCCAGTATATGGAAGAATCACGTAACATCATCAGAAAAGCTTGACTACTACGCACTGTACCCACCAAAATGGGAGTCCCATCTACATTGATAGTATTTGTCATTAGTACAAAACTTACAACCAATCCATCTTAAATAGTTCCCTAGGCTACCCAAAGAAAAACATTATCAGACAAATGCAGGGCTTAAATCTAGACCGCTGCCACTGGTTTTGTTGTCTGAGACTTGAGACAAGCAACAGCATCTACACAGCAGAACTAAGAGAGAGCTTAGAGAGCTTTTCATGTAGATTTGGGAAGGGGATTCCAGTATGTACGCTGGTAAATTTAAACAAAGTTTACATTCAAGGGTATATTTTAAGTGAAGGATCCTGTCTTACCGTGAAGTAGAGCGGTCAACAATGCTTCAACATGGCAGTATTCTAAAGTTGCTTTAAAATTCTTTTTAGATATTTCTCAGAGTAAGAAATTCTGAAAACCACATTTATTAGAACAGCAAACATGCAGGACAGCTGCAAAAAGCATGCTATGCAAACAACCCCAGAGGGAAAACAAACAAGCAAATGTCCCAACAACTGGAAGTTAATTTTTAAAAAGTGGCTCAAAAAAGATTACAGTGATCATGTGGATTCCTGACCTTTTCTTTCCATCACAAGTAAGGGCTGAGGACCATGGGGATGACCCAGAAAAAAGTCCCATAAACACTATCTTGCATCTTACCAAAGCACTGTGTTGAGCAGCTGGTACATGCTGCCCATGCATAGGGACCTTTAGAGGGACATACCGTGCAGCCTGCCTTCGGGCAATGCATGTACTCCCTGAAGAGCTCCTGCTGGAACTCTTGCTCTTCCAGCTTCTTTTCCCCATTATGCAGTCTCCCTGCCATAGTTTCTCTGTCCTCTTCCCTAGACTTGTCTTGGCAATCAGAAAATCAGTTTAGTTTAGCATCTTCGAAATTCCATTTTCCTGAATGCATTTTGTAAATTCCACTGTCCCTTCCCATGTCTCTCTAGTAGTCAAAAAGCAATACATTTTCCTTGTTTTTCATTTCACTTATGTTGCCAGACATCTGATCAAATGCTTCAGCTAGGGAGCCAGAATTCTCCAATTGTGGCCTTGGTAAATTTGCAGTATCTGAAATGAAACATAAGAAAATGGTTAACGTAGGCTCTAAGACAGTGCAACAAGTTCTCTACTACCAAGGAATTCAGTACAAGAAATATCTCTCAGTTCACAGTGGAATTTCAAAGACTTTTAGGAAGTCACCTGGTGCTCAAACTCTACGTGATCAAGACATATTCATAATAATCTCCTCTCATCTTTATTTCTTCAAGGGTGGAGATGGGAAAGGAGGGCAGACAAATATATCAGGCTTGTATCAGAACATATGAGTGAGTCGTTCCTCAACTGAGTCGAAGGACAGACACCCCAGAAAGAGTCATATAGATTAATTTCTAAGGACAGCAAATTGCTTCAGGATAACCTATATGTGGCTTTAGTCAAGGAAAGAAGTCCTAACAGAATGACCATGGAGGGAGCAAGACTGGTGAGTTTGCTCTTTTTCTTCTCTCAAAGCAAGGTAAGAGGTGTGCCTGAGCTGGAGAAAGGAAAGCAAATCCACACCAGCGTCGAGGGAGTACAGGATTCTACCTTCAGTGCCAACCTAGGCATGTGGACACCTGTGTCATTAAAAAGCAAACTAACAAAAAATTCTGATAAAATAGTCCTGTGAATTTGGGCAAATCAGGGGTAAATCATGGTCTTCACCATCCTGCTCCAAAATTTAGTCTTCTGTTGCTTCATGTTATAGATTGGTTTCTAATAATACCAATTATAGTTATGCTAGAAAAGTCAGCCTGAAATATTACTTGGAGGTATATAGGTTTAATGTCCTATAATTCAGAAGCAACGCATGAGCCAAAATGTAACTTCCCCACAGCTTTCTTATGGCTTGGGGTCTGAGAGCATCCACTGAAATGAAAAGGGGTGTGGAGTTGCCACTTCTGTTATAAGAACAATTCATGTGGATGAGTGCTTCCTTCTCCATGAGAAACTGCATCTACCCACTTCATGAATAAATTAGTGGCACATATTACAAACCCAGCCACCAAGCATGCAGACAAAGCCCAAAGTTAAGAAAAACAAAACAAAGCAGCAGCAATAACATACCTTGAGTAGACTCCCTTATTTCCTGAGCTTGTCTCCTCCCAAACCCACTTGGCTGCTGTCTCTGGAGTTTCTGTCTCTACAAAGAGATCTGGATGCCCAGCACAGTCTCAGACATGTCCTGGTCTGTATTCAGATTCTGAGTCTGAATGAAGTATCCTTCTCTTCTCCCAACAGAAAATTTATGGGTACCCTTCTTGGTGCTGATTCCAAAGTGCCAAAAGTGAGGCAGGATTTTCTTCCATGTCTGAGAGGTCTAATATCATCCCAGACATCGTTATATCACATCTTCAAGTTCTTTATCCTTTCTTGGTACTGACTCAGGAACCAACTGGTACACTGATGGACAAGGTACTTGGCTATCACAGTCCAACAGACACTAAAACCACCTCAATGTCCTTGATATTCACAATACGCTCACGTGTTACCTATATGAGGCCAGTTTGCAGGTATGATCATTTCTTCTGATAAATGTTCCAAGAACATCTTGATAGATACAGACAAATCTGTACATAGTGAAGACTTCCAAAAAAAAGTAACACCTCAAGTCAATGGAACAGAAACTGGACCAGAGAGGAGCATGGTAGATACTACTCCATGACTTGATATCCATACTTGAGTTAGCCTTGTCCAGAGCAAGAATAATTCACACAGTAGTGTGATCATGTGCCACTGTTAGCAGATGCAGATGTAGTTCAGTACTTTCCTGGTAAGAGATCTTTACATAGGTCTGCATGCCAAAATCCTCAAGTGTGAAAATGAGGTAAATCAGTATGGAACTGATCAGTACTGATGGGAAAGCAGTGTGTGACAGCATGCCATGAACACCTTTTCCAATGGTACTAGATATGCAACAGCTGGGCACACATACCCGAGCACTTCCAACAGCAAAAGGGAAATAATATCTTTAAAATATGCCATCAGAAAGACAAGCATAAAAGACGGCTCTACACCACAGACTCTTTTGTCTAAACTGTCACGAATAGGAACGATTTGGTTGGACTTTGCAACCAGATACTATTCAGGAGCAAAACTGAAACTTCCTCAGAAACGAAATAAGCAGCATGAAATACAATCAGTGGTGAAACAATTGAAATCCTTCTTCCAGCAAAATGACACTATGGAAGGTTGCGAAGCTAGAAAGTTTCCAGAATAAAATGGCAGCCCAGGCTTTTAAATGTGATGAAGTAAGGTCTGAAGTGTGACACAGACCTTCTGAGCGTCCACAGGAACTGTGAACCTCCCTATCCCCTGCAAAGCACCCCCAGATCCACTGCTACCTGAGAGAAGTCAAGACCAAGAGCCAGGGCTCAGAAAATGCCCCTTACTCCAAGCTGCTGGCATAGCTCAAGAAATGCATTGTCGTGACTAATTTGATTCACGAGAACATCCTAAAATGCAGCGGTCACAAGGAAACATGAGATTGCTCTTTGCAACCTACACTCTGGAATGCCTCTAGAATTCATTAAAAATCAAATCATATGTAAATCCAGCATAGCACTTCAAAGAGAATGACATGACTACAGTGGCTAACAAGTAGATAAACAGTGGAGAAAAACTGCTGATTTGAGTTCCAATCTTCAGGCATACTTCACATTATCAACTTGCCTCCCTCTTTAATTTTAATGGACAACAAAACAAATACACACAAAATCAAGCTAATCAGAACTCGTTTTTTGAATAAGTTGAGTAGGAAATGGGTTGCAAGATTATTTTGTAGATTTTCATTCCATAAAGACTGTGTTAAGTAATAGAAAAACCACAATAGATAGGGAGGACCTCTTTCTGACATTAATACAGTATATACATATTTATACAGTATAAATCTTGCTGAGAGCAGGCTGATGGCTCATCTTCTGTTACTTTAGCACGGAATGTGTAAGTTGGTATCAGTTAGAAGACCATTGCATCTAGCTGTCTGAATTTTTTTATGTATTCAAAGGTACAACAGGCTGTCATTTGTACAAATTTTGTGTTATGCATCCATAAAAGCAACAGAAAGATTGGAAAGCAAAAGAATAAAATTCCAACAGTCATTTTATACTTTAGATCACTGCTGAAATTTATTCCTCTCTGCTATCGTATCAAATTAAATCAAATCTGCAGCATGCATATGGCAGTAGCCAGGACCTAAAACTTTAGAGAAAAATTAAAATGAAGGTAAAATCCTCTACCACTCCACAATGAACATAGAGAAAATGTTTTACTGATAGCTGAACTAATAATCTCATACTCTGAAGTACAAGATCTAATTACTATCAACTTAATTAAAACTGATTTCTTTCTATTGATTACTTAACTTTCAGATGTTGCTCTAACCCTATCGCCTTAGGGAATATTTTCAACGATTTCCATCACTGTTATGACTTTTTACATTAATTAAGCTATTTTGATTAGTTTGCTCTTTTTTAAACCGTTCTCAGAGCTATTCATCCACTAAGTGACAAATGACAGAGTTTCAACAGTTTACAGCAATTTCAACATTCATGGATTTGGATTTGCTCTTTTTTCCTCCTTTCCCTTCCCCTGCTCCCTCCACATCTAAGTTCATATACTACAAAGGATCTATACAGAAGTTTCCAAAAAGTTGCGTGTCTCCCTCTCAATGATCCGTGCAGCTAGTGAGTTGCTTTGTGCTCACTGCCTAACTTTCCTGACCAAACAGTTGTGAGACTCCAATCTAAGAATCCTCCCCAGTCCTCAGAATGTGTAAGTACAAGAAAACCTGCTGTGAATAATACCAGTCCATTAATTTTAGTGGATTTAAACTCGGACTCCATGAAAACCTAAGCATAAATACTTAAGAGTTTCAAGAAGGCACCGTGGACAAGCTTTCCTTAACTTAAGCCTAAATCAACAACTCTGCAATGAACTACCCCATGAAATACTGTACCTCAGTTAAACATAACTAAGAGAGTAGTTACAAGGAAAATAAAAGCAACGACATCTCATTAAACTAATGTTTTTCAGAAGTTGTATTTCATTTTTGACAATATTTATGTGACTTAAACAGATTTCTACAAACTCAAAATTGAGGAGATACTGATACTTTTTAAAAAATTATTATGTTTTTAGTTTTTCATTTGCCCTGTTGTAAGCTGAACTAATCTGCACCGTTGGAAAATAAATGTCACAGTTACACTCTCTGTTCATAACTGATTTTGAATATGTAGTTACTTTTGTGAAGCTTTTCTACATTTCTTGCAGCCTAAATCATCCAAATCAGAAATAATTCAAAAATCAAAACCAATCCCGCTCTTACACACTGTAGCATCACATATAGTATGAAAAAGAAGTACTAAGCAGACTATAAAGGAAAACTGAAGAGCAAGTATATCCAGATTCTTACTATCTGTAGAACTTACTCCAAAATCTTTGTTTTATTTTAAGCCTCACATAAAATTTTCAGTATAAGTGCTTACATAGAAAAACCTGGGATGTGATTAATACAAATAATTCTGCTTCTTTGCAAAGCACTTGAGAAAACATCAAAAATGCAGTAAATGGCAGGACTGCATCACTGGTAAACAAACAAACAAAAAAAACCCCTGCAATGCACCATTAAACAAAGCCCTACAAATCCTCTCAGAAATGCCCTGAAATTCTGCTGATGTCGTATTCTCACATTCACATCAGACACCCATGTGGAGGACAGCCAACTGACCTGCAGTCAGCAGGAGCTTACCTGCTTAAGTGCTTTCTTTGTGTGCTGCTGGAAGGAGGATACTAGCTTGCTTTGCACTGGTGCATTTGTAAGGCTTGAATCACGATTGGAAGACATTTCTTCAGATGTCTGCTTTGGGCAAACTTTATAAAAAAAAAAAAAAAGAATACTGTTATGGAGGTTATCTTCTCTGTATCTTTCTTGAAGAGTCCCAAGAAAGGAGAAAAAAATAGCAAGAACCTGGAAAACAAAAAGCTTGTTCTATGAAATTAAACTAATCTTGAGGTCCAAATGAGCTGAGAATGCGGTCACGTTGTAAATAAACGTGTTGCTTCACAAAAACATGTGCCTGCCCAGGCCCTTTCTTTGCAGCTCTGGAGACTGCAGATTTTGCCTGTTGAGTCCAGAAGGTAACTGAAGGAGTCAAACAAGGGTCTCATACAGAAGCCAGGCAGAAATTATCTTCTTCATCGAGTCATTTCTAATGGATTTCTATGTTTCTAAATGTGTACTTTATGTATAGAAGACACTGATGACCCTGTGCTCTAGAAATAGCAATGGCTTCTATGGAGCCAGACTAATCCATTTTGTACGTACTTCTTGGCAAAAGTAAGAACACACACTTTCTTGTTTAACGGGTAAACTGGAACATCCTGCAAAGAGGAATACTGGCCTCTCAGGTAATATGCACTGCTATCCGTCAGCCCTTTTAATAATACATGTTTTAATGAATAAATAGCACTTGCTTTAAGCAGCCTCTTGACTACATGTTGCCTGAGACTCAGAAAAGTCTCCTGGTTAAAAGGAAATATGCTAAATTATTTCTAAAAATCCAGCTTTACTAAACAGATATGAATGCCTGAAGCATTCTGCTAATCACAGCAGTCAGCAAGCTCGACTAAAAGGGCTGTAAAAACCTTTCCACTCTTAATGCCAGGCATCACCATTACTCTTAGCAGTGCTTAAGACAGCCCAGCTAAAACAGAATGAGCATAGATCCAGAAACTGAGCACTTTTCATCTCCCCTCCTCCTTAGACTCAATTCGAGTCTGCCTGCTCAACGCTGCTGTGCACGCTGACATGCTTGCTTTGCGATGCCCAGGTCTGCCCTACATGGTGCACCTACCATAGCTCTCTGAGGACATGCAAACAAGTTGCACCGACCTGTGCGAGGAGGAATTCTAGCCTGATCTTTCTGTTCATGTATGGTTTTCTCTTCCCATCCTTCAATACGCTGAGCAGAGAACTGAAGGAGTGCTTCAGATCCCTTGTCCCTAGCACTATTTCATAGAATAAATATATTGATGGCTTTTTCTTTGTGTTTGTAAGAAAAAAAGATAGAATTGAGACAATTCAGTTATCAGTAATTAATTGGCAGCACAAGATGCATGGGATATTAAACATTTCCACACTGAAAGAAAAACTAATTAATACTTACCTCACAAACAGAGAATATATTCTGTTTTATATCAGTACTATATCAAGACAATTTTCATATGAGATTAAAAATTTTCATTAGCAGATAAGAGAAATCCAATTCTGTCACAAGATTTCTAACTGATATTTTCCACTTTTTTTCCCCCATGTACTTGAAGCATTTGTCAAGAATATACAAAGCTGCAACACAGAACAGCTTCTGAGCTTACGTTAGGATCCATCTTTTCCACATGATGAGCAAAGCTTACAATCAAAAACGACAACTTGAAGGAGCAGTGAATTGTCAGCAGAAAACAAACAATAGCTATTTTATATAATCTAAATCACCGCAATAGTGAAGCTCCTGAGATACAGAATACCTACACCAAAACAAAAACCTGACACTTCGAATTACCCAGCTTCTACTTTATTTCTTCTTTTACAGATAATTTCATTGTTTTCTGGCAAAGACTAAGAGACTCAAAGGACTGAATTAAAAATGGAAAAAGAACAAGAACACAAATCTCAAAGTTAAGGAGAATACAAGAGAACAAATTTAAAAATGCCTGAAGAATGGAAACTACTATGTATATAACGCTCCCTCCTAAGAGAGGATACCACATGACCTATCATGAAGAATGCACTTCCGTTCTCCAGTATGACTGAAAACTCCCATTTACTTTTTCAATTAAGTGAGAAATTCTGATTTTCATGACTTTGATTTTGGACATTATCCAAGTGTGTCCCCTGTTTATTTTGGTGACAAAGTCAATGATGGAAAGGTTTGGCAGCACTAACTGATGTTGCTCAACACCAGGAACTGTTAATGTCAAACTCCTGATACAGCATGGGAATAAATGTAAATGTGGTCCTACATTGATTTTGTGCTTTCATTCATAAACTCTTTAATTTAAGTGAAAAATGGAATTGCGACAAGGTCTATCAGAGGCAGTACTTCTCATTTCTATCACTACTTCAATTTTGCATAAAAACACTAGAACACTACCAGTGTTATTGTTTCCCTTTGCTTCTACTTCCTTAAAACTTTGACAATTAAGTTAAGTCTAGAAGCAAGCCCTGTTCTGCTTGGTGAAGCAACTGGAACTAAAACCTGCTGAAATAATAAACCAGCTTACATAGCCGTAATCTCTTCTGCGCGAACAGAACAAATACTGGATGGTGGTTCAGTTTACTGCAACTCCAAATTACTTCACATTTTTGGAAAAAAAAACAAACACATAGGGAACAAAGTATTTCTTCTTCCTGTAGTCTATAATTAAATAAATAGGCATATGAGGTAGAAAGCCACTGCTTAATACATTTAAAACGACATGGTGATTAGAGAAAGGCAACTTCATTTATTAACAATAAATTAGTTTCCTTCCTAAAATATATTTTCTACATTAAAAACAGTTTCCTTCAGATATATAGTGGTTTAAAATAGTAATAATCTATTTTAAATCTTGTTTTCCATGTTTTACTTCAATTTCCACTTCCATTTAAAAACAGCTTGATACAAATAATGGGTAAAAGCCTAACCAACTATAGTAAATAAGAGATATCACTGACTGTTTTCCAAAAATACAAGAATATAAACACTGCAAATTTAAATACATGATGCTAATTTATATAATTGTTTAATAGCTTATACAGTCTATTCTCTTGATTAGCAAAAAATACTACCCCAATTACTGTACAAGCTTTATTTAGAGGCAAATCAAGATATTTATCATTTGAAAGACACTATGAATTAATCTTTCATTAGGAAATTAAATACAAATATGAGACAATTAATAAATTCATTCTTACATAAATTGTGCTACATAATGATTTAAATCAAACTATAATAAAATCTCCATATATTGCAAAGGCTGTAACTGCAGAAAATTGTGTTTACTTGTTCACTTAAATGGATAAGATCCAACTGCTTTTCTCTGTGTGAGTTAAAAGTGAAAACAAGGGAAAAATATAAGAGAAAAATATACCGGTGTTTGAAGTGAACACTGATGGTCCTAATGAAAAAAAAAACAACGACTTAAGACTGGAGCAGGTATTTCTTCAAAGAACAAAGTAAAACAAAAACAAATTCAAGAGTCCTTGATATGTATGCAGTGGTCTTTGCACATATGTAGGTTGCTCCGAAAGTAACGCATCCTATTTATTCCCATGGAAACTACAACAGATACAAAAACCACAGTAACACCATTTGATACAGCAAATTCTCAGCTACGAAACACTATTTCTTAACATAGTCACCACCATTAGCTACTCATTTTTGCCAGTGATGAACAACAGCCTGCACGTAGCGCTCACAAAAATCTGCACCTACTGCCTCACTGTGCTCACATCTACTGTTTGATCTCCATAAACATTCAGCAAATGCTGATGAATGTCAATGGGTGCCCTTATTTTCCGCATGGAGGAAATACACATTTCCATGTCAGATGCCACTGTGTCAGACTGACCCTCTCTTGCCTTCTGTATGGCAACAACATGTAATTGAATATTGGTGAGAAGGTTCAAACCCAACTGCAATAGCACCAACATCTGCCTCTGATGTTGTGGACCAATATAATAAAACAGAAGGCATTACTTTTGGAGCAGCCCTCATAAATACATCTTTGCAAAGATGGAGATACTCTGTCCATAAGCTCTGAAGTTTCATTAATATTATCAGATCTACGTTCTCTTGAAAAGCTGTATTGGTAAAGAATGCTAAAAATAAACTTGATGCTGAGGAAGAAGAAAAGAATCCTGAAAGAATGCAACAGATGGAGGAAAAATGTTTGGATAGCAAATAAAAAGGCTTCACCATAATTGCTACTGTAGAAAAAGAGAATGAGCAGTTTTAAGCCTACAGGAGGCATTTCCATTTAGTAGAGAATAACTAGACCCATTCTTTAAATCATCTTCTTTAAGGACCAGGACTGAATGAAGGAATAAAGCAAAAAGCAACTATTAAGCCATAAAATGTTAGGTTATGAGCTGGAAGAGCAGCTGGGTTTCTGAAGATAAGACCTTCTTAGTGAGTGTTCAGAGTGTTAACATGAATGATAAAATTAGCATTACTTAACAAAAAGAACATGTTAAAATGTTTTCGACAATTTTGAGTTAAAATAACGTCCTCTCTTCCATTTTTTCCAAGACCAGTTTTGGTAATTACTGTGAAAAGTTGTGATTTATAAAAATCCGCAATGCTACCTTTCAATTTCGAATTATTTGGTCTCACTGTCGCTGAAATTTATTAGGAATAATTACAAACAGATTTATCTAACTGAAAGGACAGAAAAGTTCCTGGGGTGCTTTAAGGGGCTTATTTTCCCCAAACAAATAGCACAATTAATTCTGATTTCATACTGACGATACTTATTTAAAATCAAACCAGTAAAATCAACATCATTTCACTACCTTCTTTTTTATAGAAACCACAGCAGATGAGAAGGATTGTTTACTAATGGCCACATTACAAAATACAAATTAATACTGCTACCATATGCTGAAGACTATAGCCCTACCTCAAGCATAAAATGTATGCATACACTCTGGATATATGAAACTTAACAGTCCTTTAGGAAAACCTATACACAAAAACTGCCTCTAAAATATCCATAAAATTCATTATTTTCCTTGGGTGACACAGATCTATACTTGTATTGACATACATGGTCACGCTTTGCCAACATAGATGTATCAAGTAATTCACCTCCATCACTCTTTGATCTCTAGAGCCCAACTTACAAAATCTGAACAATTCAGAACTTGACTGTTGCCAACAGCTTTTGAAAAAGAAAACCCATTTGGGAGTTAGTTAATTGCACAGCTTCACCAATGCAAGCAAAACCAGAAGCATATATCAAGGCCACGACTGTGACTATAATATTCTTTCTGAAAAGCAGTATTTCCATCATGAAACGATAAATAACATTCAATTATGTATTTTGGAAGAGGACATCAAATACTCTGTTAGGATAGTAGTTTGCACTGAATCACATCATAATCTGAAGAGAGTTTTGTGCCCAGACATTTCATAAATCTTTGAAAACTACAAAATCTTATTCCAAAGGAAGTCAACATTCTCCACTAAAAATGTAGTCTATCATCACTAAATCACCAATTTCTAAGGCCTCATTAACTCTACCATACAGCAAAGAGAGCAGATGAGAAGACCTCCCTCAAGCTCTACAGGATTTTCTCATTTTTATGACTCCCACACTGTGGCAATGAAACAAACAGAAGTTAAACTCAGTCCTGGGTACAAAACTTCTACTTTATAATTAATTCTGAAAAGATGAAGAAGTGTCTCTTTCCATCTCTTTCTTTCTAGTGTCATCCTGAGCTCAGTATGTTCAGGTTGCTATCCTCTGCCACTCTCCTGATTTGAGAAGACCCTACCTCGCAGCCAGATGTTGCCACGCGCAACAGACATACTTAGCAGAATCAGCAGTACCACTTACAAGAGAGAACAAGCTGAGGATGACAAGTTTCCCTGGACTGTGACAGAAATTCCATTGTAGAAAAAAACTGAATACAAAATGTGGATTCAGCTTTCAAATATTGGTGAATGTTTATTCCCCACAACAGGAGTAATCCTAGCAACTTCCTAGTCCAAAAAGCATAAGGTGTCCAAGAGCATAGCAGTTACAAAGATAAAATTTCAGGACTCTGCAATAATCTGATCCTCCATCATCCGTCTACTACTACCTCTAAGAAAACCATCTAAGAATTAATTCTGCCATTCTATTTTTGCAATTGAAGAACTTCCAGTTTTAGGAAAACCAAAGTACCTTCCTCACAGAGGAAATGCCATTGCTCAGCTCTGGGTGAACACCAGGTGCACAGTTTGGGCTGGGCCTGGTGAAGGAAGGCCGTGCAGGGAGGGCCATTTCCGCCACAGTGAGGTCATAGTGCATCCCAATGCTGTGGGTGAAGACAGCTTTTAAACAGCCGCTCTCCATGTCTGATGGATTATGTCTGGCTTCAGGAACCCCCAGGGAGCAATGCTTTTTTGAGAAAAGAACACCTTCTTGATGGGCAAATAATATTATAGTCATCATTTTCCCAGGCAATGGAGATTGGGATTTTAATTCTTTTACTGACTGTGTCTTTACGTGCTGCCTCTGTGTTTGAGTGAAACAGAATTTCCAAAAAGATATGGAAGAGTATTGTAGACATTCTGTAGAATTCCCATTCCACACAAAATCAACTGTAACATAAAGTATTTCTTTAACACATGCTTTGGAAGACAGTGGGGAAAGAGAAGAGATTTCTCCACAGCATCTGCAAAGCCCCGAAGTGTAGCCTTTTTTGTTATCAGTTCAGCAGTGCTGAAGCGGGCTCAGAGCTTTTGCCAAGTCGCGTATTTATAACTGTGAGAAACTTCTACAGTATTGTGCTAATAAAGTTCTTCAGTAGCTTGCATTTATACTCTGCCTACTGGGGAATAGTGTGATTCTTCTCTGTTTGAATGTCAGCTGGTACTTCTTAGTCAGAAAGCTGACGACTGTCATCTAAATGCTCACAAAAGGACCAAAGCAGTTGCCGAAGTTCATCTTTTAGGGTCTCATACTCAGTTTCCAACTAAATAACTTTAAAGAGGTATTGTTTAGACCCTCACTATCAACATCTTTTGACATCTGATCACTCTGTCAGAACTGGGACTTTTGGATCCTATCACACTGGAAACAAGTAAATTAAAAAATGCAATCAGACAACCAAGAATATGATGTGCAAACAATGTCCACTATTATACGTATCACATGTATTAAGGCTGAAAGGAGTTGCTGTATCTATTGACCTTTTCTAAAACACAAGTCAGAGATTTCCATAAAGAGTTTTTTGTACTGGATGTTTTTGATTTATTTTTTATGCCACAGAATACTTTCCTGGAAGGAAAAAAAAACCTCAGTTTTAGTGTGCACAGTTAAACTAAAGCACATTTCAACAGATTTTTTTTTTTCCAGATTAAATATTTTCTACAGAAATAACTTTTCTTAGATATTTAAAAACTGCTCAAGTCACCTCCTGATTTTTGATAAACTAACTGAACTGGTGCTCTTCAATTTCCCAGAGCAATGGAGGTATTTGTTCACTCAGGAGCTCTTACACTTCTTTTCTAAATTCTTTCCTATCTTTCTTAATTCCTTCTTACAGATAAACTGGATGCAATACACTAATAATGATTTAACTAGTGCGGTACTCAGAAGAAACACTGTACCTACTATAACCCTTAATCAATATGATCGGAATTATAGTCCAAGAGCTGCATTAGACTAATTAGCAAAAGCAACTCATTTGTGTTCAAATTCATTTCCTACTGTGATCTTTAAATAATTTTCAGATTTACTGACTTATTGGCTATACATATCCACTGCACAAATATGACCTTTCTGATTTACCTTAAATTCCAATAAAACTCATTTAGTCCAACTATAACTATTCACAAGGCAATCAAGAGGGGTCTCAACATTGTTTATTATCAATAAATTTAATCAGGAAGGATTTTATACTTTTCAAAAAGAATTAATAAATGTCTTGAATAAAAAGGGGTCAAATTACATTCTCAAAAGAACACCATTTCTGATGGGCATTCCTACTCCTCTGCAGATCTTGTAATTTTCAATCCACTTAGAACTGGCTGCACTTCTTTGTCATGGTGCTGTTTTTGAGCCAAGTGTACACTGAAAATGTACAGCATCACAGAATTGCAGGGGTTGGAATGGACCTCAACAGATCATCGAGTCCAACCCCTCTGCTAAAGCAGGTACTCTACAAGACGTCACACAGGTGGGCATCCAGACGGCTCCTCAGTATCACCAGAGAAGGAGACTCCACAACCTCTCTGGGCAATCTGTTCCAGGGCTCCGTCACCCTTACGCTAAAAAGTTCTTCATGTTTGTACGGAACTTCCTATGTTCAAGTTTTAGGTCATTACTCCTTGTCCTATCGCTACGCACCACCTCATCCATTTGCCTCCCACCTCCCTTCAGATATTTATAAACATGAATCAGATCCCCCCTTCAGTCTTCTTTTCCCCAGGCTGAACAGTCCCAGATTACTCAGCCTTTCCTCATATGGGGGATGCTCCAGGCCCTTCATCATCTTTGTGGCCCTGCTGAACTCCTTCTAGGAGTCTTTTTTGAACTGGGGAACCCAAAACTGGACACAGTAGTCTAAATGTGGCCTCACCAGGGCTGTGTAGAGGGGGAGGATCACCTCCCTCAACCTGCTGGCCACACTCTTCTTAATGCACCACAGGATCCCATTGGCCTTCTTGGCCACAAGGGCACACTGCTGGCTCATGGCCAACCTGTTGTCCATAAGAACACCCAGGTCCTTCTCTGCAGAGGTTCCCTCCAGGTCAGCCCCTTACCTGTACTGATGCATGTAGTTATTCCTCCTCACATGCAAGACTCTACTCTTGCTCTTGTTGAACCTCATCAGGTTCCTCCCTGCCCAGCTCTATGGTCTGTCCAGGTCTTGTTGAATGGTAGCACAGGCTTCCAGTGTGCACACCTATCAGAACTCTAAATATGTATCAATCGATGCCTTTACCAACAAATTTTCAGTCTCAAGAAAATTTATTACCAAATACGTTTAACAAAACTAAGCTCTGTATCAGCTGGCTGATGCAAGATATGCTGTTTTCAATTCCTTATTGATCTCATCCAGCCTTGGCCTTTCTAAATACAACGTAGACTTACTAGTTTTTGAAGATTTGCTAAAGAGAAAATATGAGGAGAAGTTCTCACCTTTAAAAACAATCCAGGTGTATATGACTGCTGTATCCTAAATAGTTTAAAATGTTTAATTTTAGCAGCTGCTTTTTTACATCACCATAAGTGCTAGAATGATTTTTATTACTGCAAACTGTGAAAATAGTATGCAGTCTCCACACAGTCAAAACCCAACAATTTTCTACTTCTGGTATTCTGGCACCATTATTTACGCTCTGTCATTGCTAAACAATTGCCATGTTTTTGCCACTATTTTTGTGTGTTTATAAGAACATCTACTTCTGCTTTCCTATCTATCTGTATTTACACTGCTTTTCATTGCTGGATTCTTCCTGTGACGTAATGAAGTGTCCATCAACTAATTGTCTGAGTATTAGATGGGAATTACTGAAGAACCACAAATATTTATGTACACTTTATACATGCAGTGTAGACTGCATAAGCATAGGAACACTGCACGTGCACAGTCTAACTTATAACCATAAAAAAAATAGTAGAGCTATTTAATAATTCATGACTGTTGTTTTTCAGTCAAGCTTCATAACTTCACCAGCAAATTCAAAGCAATCTGGCTTAGGTAATTCTGTTATTCCTATCACAGAGCATTTTATGATTTTTCGTAATGAGCAATACTTAACAGTATCAGTCCTGCACAGCTATAACACAGAAGCCAAGCAAGTCACCCAAGATCAAACAGGAAGTCTGTAGTAGGAAAAAAAAGTGCCAGGAACTGAGCCTTTTCATGTTGTAGTTGTAAACAGGACACCTCCTCAGCATACATGAAGTCAGCCAAAACAGAAGGCTGCACACAAGCAGTGGGACAGTTTCTAAGTGGGTGGGCAGAAGAGAGCAGATAAAGGGAAAGTTTATTTCAAAGTCCCTGCAAAGTGTTATTTTTTGTGTAAAGTGCTCACTTTAGAAGCATTATCTGAGTGTACTTCTAATAAGAATATTCATTCCTATCACTTGCAAGTCATTTTAGATGACTGAAAAGCCATACTTCCTTTATAAGCAGTTGTTACCTTTTGAAAAAAAAATTGATTTCTAAGGCATTTTCAAGTGCCTACAATATTTCTGTTTGTCAGTATTTCAAAGAAAAAAAAATGCACAGGCAAGACTCAAAACTTCCACATGTTTTTATGCAAAGATGGTATCCAGGAGAATTCGAAAGAAAAAAATATATAAAACTTTGTCTTGTAGCCAAGAATAGTACTGAGGGACCCTACTTGCCCATACTGAAGTCAGCGAGGTACACCAGCATCTGTTCACTGCAAGTTTGAAGCCTAACAGGGCAAATTACTCAATAGCTATGGGGCCTAGAACAAAAAAATTTAAACCAAAAACTTATCTACTCAATACACACCTACTAACAGCACTACGCATTGCCTTTGACAAAACAAAGACAAATTACGGCACTTGGCGTTCCTGATTTCTTTATAAGGCCACAAAAGATAAGAGGACACTCAGAAATAGTCCACTGCATGCAAAACATTACTTAAACTCTTGAGAAACCACACCAGGAAAATCTTAGGTAGACAATACTTTTTCTTTTCTCAAAACATGTCCTCTAATATTGAAATTAAAACACCTACCACCATTTTCTTCTCCATTATTATTGTTTGTCTCAGCCATTTCAGTGCCATCTAACTCAGATTCACATCCTAAATCCAATGTTCCATCAGTAGGGCACGTTGATTCTTCTTTCTGCAGTTAAAATGAAAAAGAAAACTAAAATTAACAAGAAAAAATCAGATATGACCCTGCTGCATCTCCAAAAATAGATTACTGCAGTATACTCATGCTTACATCTCAAAAAAATGAAATGAAATACGCTTGTGAGTTACTCCAGAGAAAAACATAAAAACAGACTTTCGTGAAACAACTTACAAAGCAATACCAAAAAAGCTACTTTGTGAAGAAAAACATACTCTATATTTAAAAACTGCCAAATAAAATGCAAGTTCTTCCACTTTTTTTTTTTTTTAATTCTTTTAACAGAAACAGCCTTGTTTGGTTGTTAAAAATCCTAGTCTTTGAGTTGAGTGTCCAGAACGCTGCAGCAAAACAAATCCTTTAATGTTTCTTTTTAGCTTTTGCCTGTTTCCTGAATTCAAATAGCTAAAGCAACCTGGAGCTCACGAGCATGGGAGTGATTGTGAATACTTGGGTATGTGCCAAGAATATCTCCAGATTTAAAGCAAAACAACAGCATTTATTTTAGTAAATTAGGAAATGGAAACCTATTAATTCAATCTCAGATACAGAATTTTTAGTTATCAGGAGCAAACAAATCTATACGGTTTTATGTTTTTAAACTGTTCCATGCAATTTGTCTGCCATAAATTACAGAAGAGCCTTCCTTTCACCTCCTCCCCCCCAGCTTCAAATTTTAATTAACTACATTCAGGCGGCCAAACAGATAATCTCACTCTAGTTTCTCTCCTCTGTTTCACATTCCTCCACTTTGATTTTGAAGCCACTTTAAGTTCAATCATGTATAATAAAAAAAATGTCTTCCACGGAAATCACCAGATACACACCAAAAAAGACAAATAAAGCAGAAAAGAAACAGCACAAAGGCAAAACTCCATCACTATAACTATATTCCCTGTCAAAACGAATGATGTAAACAGAAAATTTAACGCTGATTTTTATTAGACTCACGAACAATTTTTCACTATTCAAAAATCAAACATTAATACAATTATTTAACAAGAAAGTCTGTGATCCTCTTGATCTCACTGCTCATAAAACAATGGCTGTTCTGTGAACAACTCGGAAAAATCAGCATTTTAGTTAAGCTGCATGTTTTTTATACAATATGCCAAAGTCAAGAACATGTATACGCTTTCTAGGATAAAACATTCAATGTTTACTTTCATTATAAATCCTTTTAAAAGACATCTGAAAGCAGTTAGTAGGACTATCAGGTCATTTCCTCTCCAAAGAATCTAATCTGTTTACCTTTCTATCTATTGAAACATTCATAAAGAGGATTAATAGCACTATGCACTTCCTATTCACAGCATTTAAACTTACTTTGAGAGCGTAGAGTCCTGACTTCCCAGGGATTTTGAAGAATGTTCCATCACCTACGCGAGTGTTAGTATGAAGCATTGCATTCAGGCAAGCTAATGGAGAAGTTCCACTGAAAAATAAAATTGTGCAAAAATAAAGCAGTCCAAGATTGAGTCCCTCTTGTAAAACTATTCCCTCAGTCTATTTTTTTTTTTAAATCATGCTTGCCTGGCTTTTTTTTTCTCCTTTTTCTTTCTTTCTTTCTTTTTTTTTTTTTTTTTAATTCTCTCAATGCTGAAAACATCTACATTACAATAACAGGCCAGTTTCAAACTTAATCATATGCATCTGTCCCCTAGGCTCGAGGCAAAAAGTCTGTGAATTATAATTATGCTTTTCTTCATGCAGCAACCAGCTCCACATTTAAAGAGAACCATAGTCCAAATATTTATGTGAAATTACTACGTAAATAACACCACGAAGCCTCATTTTTAAAATGTTACAGACAACGCGGCTGCTGCACATGAATGATCAAAACAGCACCAAGTTCAAGGGCAGCTGCATCCTAGAGGATGAAAGGCAACAAAAGAACAATACAGAGCCAAGGAAGAACGCATTAAAATTAAAAGTGATATATAGTTAAGCCTTCTCCTGGCTTAATGTGGTCAGCATGAATTACTATACATAAATATAAGCACATTTATACGATTCTGTGAAGCACTATCTTACTTAACTAGAATTGTTTTAAAGATTAAGAGATTGACCTACTCAAGGTAGTAATTAAACACGATATCATTGCGGAATGCACGTTAAGGGACTATTTAAATAGAAACACAATGTGTTAAGAAAAAAAGAGTACTTGTACACAAATCTATTTATTAAATATGCATGGATACAGCAGAAAAAGAATGCAAATGTTTCTACCATGGATACACCTATACAATTGTGAAAAGTTGGTATCAGAAACGTTTTATTTCATTTTAATTTTAAAATGAAATGTTAGTACAAGATGTTCAGATGCACTGTCATATCTCTGTCCTCGTTTACTGACTGCTGTACACATACTCAGGGACTGACTCTGAAACTGTGCTTCTTCCCTGGGGTCGTCAGCCTGCACGAGCGCTTATCTTGAGCCACGTAAATATATTCCACTTGGTTAAGTGGAACAATGCCTGCGCATTAAATTTAGCGTGCTGCTGAGTATTTCAGGATTAATTGTATACTCAACTATAAGGCAAGATCAGGGCTTCAGAAGTCCATCAGAAATAACTGTTCTTTCTAATGCGATATTGCAACAAAACATCCTTTTTGAAAGTCACAAGACCGGTCTTCTTTTAAATATAAAACTGGACTGAAATTGTCATCTTTCACAGTATGCCGATGCTTTGTGTTAATTCATACGGCTCCATCACAACAAGATTCATCCTTCCTGTACATGTATGTTTAATGGCAAGACAGATTATGTGGTAGAATCATAGAATGATAGAATCCTTAGAGTTGGAAGGGACCTTTAAAGGTCATCTAGTCCAACTCCCCTGCAATAAACAGGGACATGCACAGCTACACCAGGTTGCCCAGGGCCTGATCCAGCCTCATGTTGAAAGTCTCTTGGGATGGGGCATCAACCACATCTATGGGCAACCTGTTCCAGTGCCTCACTACCCTCACTGTAACAGGCTTTTTCCTTATATCCAACCTAAATCTACCTTCTTTAAGCTTGAAGCCTTTTACCCTTATAATTGCATCCTGTCCAATATAATTTATTTACTACTATTACTACATCCATTACTACATATTATTACTATTACTACATCCAAAATCAGAAGTACAGGTAAAAATGGTGCTTGTTGATAAATGCATCAGCTATTTAACATAAATGTATTTTGTTCAGTATTCTAAATATGACCATTCAACATGAAAATCCTAAAAAAAATTTGTTGTTTTTCTTTTTTGAGGGGGCAAATCTAATTTCACATCTGGTTTTGATGTAGTACTGTAACATACTACAAAAGCAAGTATTGCAGAAATACAGTGATACTACTAACAGTAGCATAGAAGATACTAAGAGATTTCATTTCAATTGAATTTAACAATTACTTTAAAAAGTTTTGGAATGTGTAGTTTACTTCTCTTTACACATTTTTCATATTGTATTAACATTTGACAAGCAAAGACACGGATGTTTAATGGAGCAGTTCTAGCTGCATAATTTCTTCCATATGGTAGCATATACAACATGAGGCAGTTTAGACCCTCATAGTCTTGGATCTTTTTAGTGAAATGTTGTCACAGATTAAGATTTTCTCTGCAAGATAGAAGGAACTTGCTGACTCTGCAGTGGAAGACAAACAATATATCAATAAGAAACGAAACTGTGCATGCATGTATGCAGTGATTTGCTTCACTCTCCTAGCCCTATGTAGAAATTCTGGATCCCTCATTTATTTTTAGATATCATTAAGCAATTAAAGTGATACATGATGAATGAACCCAGAATAGAGGATTTGGCAATATCTCGTGACCACTACTGTGTTCACAGCAGATATCTTAATCTTCAAAGTCTAGCCAACTGGCAAGTGGACAATAGAAACTACTCTCAGACTTACAAAGAAATCTGCATCAGCTACTGAGCCAAGAGGTACTTTAACTACTGTTATGCCTGCTTCATAAAGATATCTGCAACTCTGATATAATTTGGCCTGTAACCAAGGGGCCGTATCCACTCTTCTTAAAAAGTGAACTTGCATTTGTCTATAATAGGCACAACACAAAGCACACATCCTTAAGTTGCAAACAAAATAATAATCCAGATGCTAGCTAGCAGCTAAAACTGGAATCTCATGGTGTTCCTTATCATTGCTATTCTGATCCATGTTAAACAGACATTTGCCTATTCCGTCAGCACAGGCATCCTTAAAATTCTCAGTCATTACCCACAAGGGGTGACGGACATGCTTACAGTACATGTTATCGCAACACAAAGAACAGTGGTTAGAAAACCCAGCATTCAAAGATCCCATGACACAGACTGATGTCTGAATCATAGGGTAGCATGTAATACTTACTGCATACTTTCTAAATTCTCCTCCAGCCTAAGGCTATACTCTTCTCAGAGCTGCTGACATATATTAATAGAGCAGCCAAGGGTGGCCAAATAAAAAACTATGAGTATCTCTGAATGTGAAATGCTGCACAACTTCACCAAAGTTTTCTAAACACTCCAAATGGCTTCAATTTTGATTCAGTAAAATCAAATTGAGTATAAAAACTCTCTACTTTGCAACTTGATATCTGTGAATTTTTATAGCCATAACATATTTTAATCCAAAAATGCAGAAAGTTTTGTTGCCATAGCCTACACATGAAGAATATATTTAGCATCTACAGCCTTCAGATGCTCAAATTCTATATTATTTATCATCTCTTAGGTGAGATTTCTTTCAACCGTTGTGGTTTAAAAGTCATATATATATATATATATATATACAGTGGTGCCTCTTAAACTATATATTTAAAATTACCATTTTCTGCTGGTATGTTTATTTTATACAAACATACATACAAACATAAAAACAGTATACCTGCATCCGCAGTTTCAGAAACTTTTTTTTTTTTTTTTTAAGTTACTTACTTTCTGCAAAGGTGATATGGAGTCGCAACAACCAGCAACATAGAAAAGAAAAGAAAATACTGATTAGTCTTCCAATATAGAAGTTCTTAATACAATTTGATCATTTAGAAGACATTAGGGAATTCAAGGTTTCAGATATGCTCTTCCTCGGAAGCACTGTGAGTTGGAAGCAGTCAAGCATCCTTCCAAATAATGTCATAAAATTCCTGTACATTTTAAAAGCAAGATTCTCAGCCCAACTCCCCAGTCAAAAATATCCAACATTTTGTGATTCTGGGCTCCCTCTACTGGTCATGCAGCTGGTGCTACCTAAAGCCAAACTCCATCCTCAACAGCCTCCACACAGAAAGCTCTGCTTTCTGTCGCTCATGTACAGCGACAACAAATTTCTGTTACTTTTCTCCATTGATGCCCTCCCCAGAGAAAAACAATATGTAAAAACAGCAGTAAAACCACAATGTATTTGTATATTTAAAACTTCTCGAACACATAGTTTTGTCAGAAACCCTGAAAACTTCTATTGTGATACTTTTAATTCTAATAGCCTTTGCTAGTCTGCTTGCCAAGAGAAAAATGATCTTGGAAAATCAGATGTTTTAAATATGGAAAACAAGATGCCTAAAGCCAGCCTGTCCCACCTATACAGCGCAGCAGGCAGGGGAAGCACCCTGAGCACAGGCACACAGGGCATCCGGCCCCAAAGCAGGCAGCACTTCAAGCCCTTCAGCTCCCTCCCAGAGCTTCCCAGGGTTCTTGCTAGGATCTTAAATGGGTCTACAAGTGACAGAACAGGAGCACCTTGTTGTCATAAACATGATTGTTAATTTTTGTTTGCAATCATCTGCTCATCTTATACAGATTCATAAATAGTCACAAAGCCGAAAACAAAGTAAAAGCAGAAGGGTCCATAACTGATTTCTAGACCTGACAGGAAGTCACACAGCTAAAATGAGCTTATCATGCTTGTAAATTATATCAAGGGATTGCAAGTACCCTGGAAGAAAGACCTAAAGTTACAGATACCTCAGTGAACTGAAGACAGAGGTTAAAATCAGCAACATGAGAGTCTATAAGTGCTATACAGAATACAAAATCAAATACTGAAAATACATATACTCATGGCAAATCAAAGGGAGAGACACAAGCATGCTGAAATTAATCAGAAGGTAATGATGGAACCACAACTGTAACAGAATGGGTCAACTGGATTGCCATCTGAGATTCATAAAAAGTAAATATTTGGTTATGTTAAGTGCTAGCAGAGATACTTGTCAAATGCTGGGCCTACGTAACGAGAAGTATAGACAAAAAGTAGAAAGCCTAAAGAACAACAACCATTGTAACAAATAAGAAAATACGACTTGTGGGGAAAAATCACAGAAAACACATTTGTGTGACTCAGTAGAGTAAAAGTAAGCAGAACTGTAATTTTTTGGAAGATTTAGAATGCTTTTGGAAGTCAAGAGAAAGAAATATTCTTCATGGCTACTGGAGGAAGAAAAAGAAAGTTCACAGGTTGTCTAGAAGCGCGAAAGTAACTGTTATTGTTTTAATCAACACTAGAACAAGACAAGGAAGTTTGTAAAATAACTTTCATCAAAGGATTAAATAAACACCTGTCCTAGCTGATTCACATACTGGAACCTGTCCCAGTCTTAACGCTGGTATTGAATGACCTCTTGAGAATGAGTCCAGCACAGCCTCCTAGGATTCTTTATCTCTTTATTAAATAGAAATGTTAAGCCTGAGATTAACTGCATATACTTTTTCAGGCAGACAGCTGCTGCCCTGTATACAGCCATGCCTGATGAACAGTGCTGCTGCAGCCCTGGCACTGGGGCTGAGGTGAGCTTGTCCAACCCAGCTCAGGTGGAAGAAGTACCAGAGGTCTGGTGAAAGGGAGACTGAAAAAACCTTGAGACATTGCACTGTATTTAAGTGGCTGTCTTTCTTTCAGCTGGGATGGAAGCATTTATTTCAGGTGTCTGGTATGATGCTTTGTTTTGGTTCCAGGAGAAAAACAATTTTGATGATACACTGATGTTTATAGTTGCTGCCAGCAGCGTGTCCAGGTGGCCAGCGGCATCCTGGCTTGTATCAGAAACAGTTGCCAGCAAGAGCAAGGAAGTGATCATCCCTCTGTACTCAGCACCGGTGAGGCCACATCTTGAGTATTGTGTTCAATTTTGGACCCCACACTACAAGACATTGAGGCTCTGGAGTGTGTTCAGAGTAGGGCAATGAAGCCAGTGAGGGGACTGGAGCACAGGCCTTCGGAGGAGCATCTGAGGGAACTGGGATTATTTAGCCTGGAGAAGAGGAGGCTCAGGGGAGACTGTATCGCTCTCTACAACTACCCGAAGGGACATTGTGGTGAGGTGGGAGTCGGGATCTTGGAGGACTTCTCCAACCTTGGCGATTCTGATTCCATGATTCTATTCTATGCTAAGCAGTGTTATATAAAACCAAGGCCATTTACAGCAAAGGACCCAATGAGGAGGGAACAGAATTAGGACAGCTGACTTAGACTGGCCAAAGGGCTATTCCATACCATATGACATCAAGAGGAAGGAGTTTTGAACAGAGAGTGAGTTGATCTCACTCTTCCACTGCTCAAGGGGCTAGCTGGAATCAGTCAGGAGGTGGTGAGCAATTACTTGTGCATAACTTGTTATATACATCCATATATATATTTGTCATAATTATCTTTTTCTCTCTTAGTAAATAGCTTTATCTCAACCCATGAGTTCCACTTTTTGATTCTCTCCTCCATCTCACTGAGAAGGGGAGTAGTGAGAGAATGATGGTGCAGTGCTGAGCCACCCGGCCAGGTTAAACCACAGCAGTGCGACAGCCACAGGATCAGCAGAAAGCTTCCCATCAGCAAGCTTTTCAGCAGCAAAAGCTTCAAGTCAGTCTAAGCAGATCAAATCACGTGATGCTGAAGTCCTGCCCTCATTCCATATCTTTCCTGGATATTTTGTGGATCTCTACACAAGATGACTAAGTAAATTAATTTTCTTATCCAATGTTAAATACAAATTGTGTGTTCCAGGTAAAAATTTGTTTGAACTCAACAGACAGCAAAATCATGAACTAAACATGTTAATCCAAACTAAACCAATTTAAATTATCAAACAGAAAACTTGATTTGAACAATTAATTTAAAGCTTGCTTTAGTATTTTTTTCATTTGTTTTCCTACTGGGAGGTTAATTCTTTCATTGCTTGAAATGATTAAAATACCTCAATCAGCAAATAGATAGACCTTTAATGTAGTATTACTTCATGCTAATCAGAAGACTATATATATATATTCAGCAATTATCTAACTTAACTTACAATAATTAATCTAATAATGGTACTTTACGATGTTAAAATAGCAATGACATCTTACTAAAAGCTGAAAAGTATGTAAGCTATTTTTGGAAAGACACTGGAATTTGATTAGAACATTTGCTTTTAAATACTGAATTAAAACACGCTAAATATACTGGATATAAAAAAAGAAGAATGGAGACTTTTCAAAATATTATGCAGCCAGTCAAATTTATTAAACAATAAAAACATTATGTTTTACTATGTAAGTAGTAAGTAGCCAGGGAAACATCTATTAGTTTTCTGTGAAG
The DNA here is from genome assembly GCF_002078875.1 of Numida meleagris. Lineage (NCBI taxonomy): Eukaryota > Metazoa > Chordata > Aves > Galliformes > Numididae > Numida > Numida meleagris. The sequence goes on along the minus strand of NC_034410.1, from coordinate 105,366,154 downwards.
ACTAGTGAAACTATCGAGCTGGTAGATCTCAGCCTTTCACACAAAGTTTTACTCATAAATTGGAACAAGAAAAAAACATTTTTCTTTTTGAAGTTCCAATTAGCTTCTGAACTTTAAAAGTACTAATTTGCACTACAGAAAATACTCGGTACCTTCAGTAGGTGTGACTGTCAAATCTAGTTACATTCTAAAGTCTTAACCACTTAAATAATAAATACAGGCATAATAAATAAAATCTTAACCTTTAAACAGTTGTTTGGTAAGGTTTTATAGGAACTGAAGTGCATACAAGTAGAATACCACTTATGCAGTTTGAATAAACTACATTCAAGTTTTTCTCTTAATATAAGTTCTCTCAATTTATGAACTTAATGGGATTCAGCAGGAATCTCATTCAGCAAGATGTTGCACTTGGGTGTTGGGGCAATCCTAGGTATGTCTATAGACTAGGAGAACTCACTGAGAGCAGTGAGATCTCACTGTGGAGAACTTGGCGGTCCTGGTAGATGAAAAGCTGGACATGAGCCAGCAGTGTGCTCTTGTAGCCCAGAAGACCAACAGTGTCCTAGGCTGCATCAAAAAAGGGGTGGCCAGCAGATTGAGGGAGGTGACTGTCCCCCTCTACTCTGCCCTTGGGAAGCCCCATCTGCAGTACTGCAGTCCCTAACACAAGAACAACACAGAGTTTTTGGAGCAGGTCCAGAGGAGGGCAACAGGATGATCAGAGAGCTGGAGCAGTTCTCTTCTCCAAGCTGAATAAGCCCAGCTCGCTTAGCTTTTCTTCGTAAGAGAAGGCTCCAGGGAGATCTCACTGCAGCCTTCCAGTACCTAAGGGGACATATATAAAAGGGAAAGTGACTTTTTACATGTGCAGATAGTGATAGGGCAAGGGGGAATGGCTTTAAATTAAGAGGGCAGATTTAGATTAGATATTAGAAGGAAATTCTGTACTCAGAGTGTGATGACTCTGGCACAGACTACCCAGAGAAACCATGGGTGCCCCATCTCTAGAGGTGTTCAAGGCCAGGTTGCACAGATGAGGCCCTGGGCAGCCTGATCTGGTAGGTAGTAGCCCTGCCCACAAGCAAGGAGGTTGGAACAAGATGATCTTCACAGTCCGTTCCAACCCAAACCATTCTATGATTCAAACGGATATTTATAAGTATTTTAAAAGCTTACGTTCTTTAAAAAAATAAATCTGTATTAAGTTTCTTTTTAAAAATCAACTTCATGCTAATTTTGGGCACAATTAATCTTATCTGTTGTCATCTGGGCGGTACCCTACAAAAATTTTTAGATATCTGCTTCTATTCATGCTTCACATTTAGCATCTGACTTTCAGCCTCAGAATAACATGAACATGGCTGCTATTTCTGAGCTGAGTAAGTAGCCAGAGAGCTTACTGCTACCAGGGAACAAAGCAGACTAGGACAGCTGATCTGGCCACAAAGTCTTGCAAAATGTAAGCAAATTCCAGAAGATGATAGGGAATGATCCCGTGCATACTGCTGGAATTGCTTCGTATCCAGCCTCTACATAGATTTCTTTGTTTTCTACACGAGATATGTTTTTAGTGTGATGGAGAAACGAATAAAGACTAGTACAGACATGCCAAAAAAAAAAAAAAAAAAGCCACACACTCATCACAGACACCTCATGCCTGCCTCTAGCTAGCAGAGCATACCTACCAGCTTTCACTGAAGTTAACTCAAGTGGTGACTCCTAAAACAGGAAACTTAAGGATGAACTTGAGTTTTGCCCACTGTAGCTTGCAAGGGAGTTACAAGCAGCTGGAATCACAGTTAAGTGAAGTATTGTTTTCTTGGTGATGTAACAAAATCTCTTCACTGTGCTTCAAATGTGAAATAATTTAACTAGAGAGAATCTCAGTGTGGATACCATCTTCAAGCCAAGTATCGTGCAAGGGTATTCTCCGCATTCCTTAGCAGGACAATAGAAAAAGCTGCTCAAAATCTCAATAACAAGTTCACCCACTGACCACAGTAAGATACATAGGTTCCTTAGTAAAGCAAAGCTATCATATGTGACCAGCCAACTCTCTTCTCTCTGTCTCTCAGTAGCTAAGAGTTTGGTTCACGCTTGCAAATGCCAGCCTAGACTTCATTTATTTATCATCTTTTTGCTGTATTGTAGCACTGTAGTATATCTGATTTTTTTTTTCCAGTAAAGACTACTGAAAACACATCAGATCTGCCCTCTACTCTGTACAGCAGCCTTTGACAAGCATTTCAGTCAAGCTCAGCATTTCCACCCTTACCTTTAGAGAACTCTCTGGTCTGAGGCCACGACATCCACTCTACAATTCTATGACATATTGTAACACTATAATGGGATGGAAAGTACAGCAATAATAGCACAGTGGCAAAATCCCAAGCTGCAGCAAATGAGAACAAGCCCAAATGCAGCAGCCATGGATGCAGAAACAAAGGAAGAAAAACTGCTTACCTTTAAAAGGCCTCCCGTAGGCAGGAATCTCCAGTGAGATACCCTCACCTCCACTGCCAACCCTTAAATGATATCTGGGAAGGGGTGCATCCTACTCCCCACCTTCTGGTCACTCAGGTACATTGCATGCACCTGAGCTCCCCTGGGTTGGCCCTGCCTTCTGTAGCATTTCCACTACAGATATGAAGTTCTGGTACTCTGCAACACTGATAATCTTTCTAATATCTAGAGGAAAATGTACTGTAGCTCCTTGATCAGTCTGGAAAAACTTCTCATAGTGTCAAACCTGATGACAACAGCCACATTAATCTTCCAGGAAAAAAAAAAAAGGCCTTCCATGGTAAAACCAAATTTTTGTTAGTAATTTAAAACATATGAAGAGAAGAAAAAATGAAAGTCACACAAAACCACCTTAACAATGTCACATTAGAAACTGCAGACAGAACAATACAAACATGCTTCCTTGAAATTTAGATATCACTAGTTCTTGTTTTTGCTGATAACCCTTGTACATTGTCAGTCATTTCTCTGAGTCTGTCTCTCCAAATATCTTTAATGTTCTAAAAACTGTGCTTGTAACACCATGTTACCTCTTTAAATGATTTTTACTTACGGTAACAAGCATTACTCAACCACAAAGAAAATGAGACATGTTTTACAGATAATGTTTACGCTTTCTCTGTTTTGTAACATCTGGGAAAACCTCAGGTTTCTCCAAGAAGAAAAATCTCAGAAAAAGGATACACAGTAAAAGCATTCCTGTACTTTAAATCCCTCCCATTTTGTTAGATGTAGAACAAACAACACGAGAATAAAGCAACGCTAGCCAAAGTGAGGGGGAGCATTTAAATGTGTTTTTCAAAGACAGGCAAAGATTAGAAGAGTACCTTTTGAAATCCTTCTAAAAGAAAAAATGTTTCAAAAAGAAAGTTACACCAAAAGAACAAGAAATCCACATGTATCAGAGGTGGTCACAACAGCTACAGTGTCCTCTGGACAGAGAACACCCTCCTCATTCAACCCAACTTGAAAGAAACTTTGATTTCTTCGTGTAACATATTCATAAACTGGTCAAATAATACAGTCCTCTCGTGACAGCTACTTCCTTCGCAAGAATATGTTTCTTTCTCTACTCTCTTAATAAAATATTACTTTTTAATAGTTTTAACTGATCTCATTAAAAAACAGTAGTCCACTTTTCATTTTCTACCCTAATACTAAAGATCAGCATGAAGGACAAAATTATAAAGAAAAGAAAAAACGAATTCCTCTCCCATGAAAGGAACTCTGGAGAAGAGGTTAAAACACGGCTTTCTTAAAGAAACCAGGGTTTTGATATACATGATGTCTTATTTTAGTATCAGATTTCACAAGTCCTTGTGGGTTTTAAATACATATGTTTAGAAAAATGAAGTAATGACTGTTCTACAATCAGAAATGGACTAAGCCCAAGAAAAACATTGCTACAAAATGTGCAATGCATAAGAAAAAAAAAAAGGAAAAAAAAAAGAAAAAACACCCTTCCAAATATTCTTGGCTTCAAGCTGGGTGAAGCTTACTCTTAAAATATGGTTAATGTGGAAAGTAAAGTGACTATGCTGAACAAGACATAGTCAGTAATCACCAAATGCCTTTTGGTCTCTAAAATTTAATCATACTACACAAGGGACCTCTATGAATTTATCCCAAGTTCTCTTATTTAATTTGGCTTTTTAACTGGCCAGCCTCCACAACGTCAACTTTCTCTGTACCATTTTTTGGAATATTTTGTGTGCGTTATCAACATATTACTGGTTAGTCAAATGCAAAATACACACATAGCTATTTTTAAGAACAGTCAGCTGCACCAAGGTTCACACACTCATATCATCATAGCTAATTTACAATGGGAGGAACTTCCAGAAGTCATCCAGTCCAACCTTCTGCTCAAAACACCGCCACTCAGTTTTGTGCAATCTCCAAAAATGAAACCCTCTTTGGACAACCTCCTCTGGTGCTTAACTGCTCTTACTGGGAAAATATTTTTCTTAGTACCAAATCAGAATTTTCCATGTTTCAGCTTGCATCAGTTGCCTCTCATGCTATCACTGTACAACCTCCAAGAAAAGCCTGACTCTTTTCTCTACACCCTCCCATTAGTTAGCTGTGGACTGCCATGAGATCTCCCCAAGTCTTCCCTTCTCTTGTGTGAACAAGCCCTGCTCTCAGCTTCTCCTCATACATCGCATCTCAGGCTTCCAACCACCCTGGTGGACCTTTACTGGACTTGCTCCAGTATGTCAATGTCTTTCCTGTACTGGGGGACCCACAACTGGACACAGCACTCCAGATGTGGTCTCATAAGTGCCAAGGAGAGGGGAAGGATCAGTTTGTCTGACCTGCTAGCCATACATACTCCTGCTACCACAGCCCAAAGTCGGTTTGGCCTTCTTTGCTGCAAGGCCACACTACTGACTAACATTCAGACTGTTAATTACCAGACTCCCAGGAAATTTTCTGCAAAGTTGCTTTCTAGCCAGAAAGCTCCCAACATGCACCGAATTGTGTCAAACAGAACTGGATACACTCTGTATAACACTTGCCAAGCACTGAGTAGAGTGGGATCACATCTCTGTCTTTTCTTGTATTGCCCCACAGATGCAGTACAGGATCTGATTTACCTTTTTTTGCTGCAGAAGCTTACTTATGTCCAGTTTGTTGTCCACCACCATGGTTTCTTTCAGCAAGGCTGATCTCCAGCACAAGGAGCCTGTACTGGGCTCTTTGATTATATTGTCCCAGGGCTGGAGAACTTGAACTGAGAGAAGGCTGAAGGAGTTGGTTCTTTTCAGCCAGGAGAGAAGGAGAGGAGAGGACCTCATCACTTGAAGAGTGGCTACAAAGTGTATGAAGGCTCTGTGTTCACAAGGAGCCACCAGAGAGGACAATGGGGAGTAGGTGCAAGTTGAACCAGAATGAAGGCTTCCTCTTGGTATCAGGAAGAAATTTTTTTATATGAACAATCAGTCACTGGAACAGCCTACATGGGGATACGGTAGAGTACTCATCACTGGCAGTTTTCAAGATGTGACTGAATAGCAAGCTAGATTATCTCACCTAGTCTCCCTTTCCCACAGAAGGTTGGACCTGATGTTCTTTTGAGATCCCTTCTAATCTGCACTGTTCTATGACTCTGTGCTGCTGCATAGGTTACTGTTTTCCACATGAAGGAATTTGCTCTTGCCTTTGTTGAGTTTCGTAAGGTTCCTGTTAGCACACTTCTCTACTGTCTCGGTCCCTCTGAACAGCAGCCCACCCTGCTGGTGCATCAACCCAGCTAATCCAAACATGCTGAAAATACTCTTTGTTCCACCATCTAGATCTTTCATAGAACCCTTCAGCAGCAGCAGTTTCAGCATCAACACCTGAGTAACACCACGCCGTAACTGGTCACCAAGTGGATTTTGCACCTTTGATAAAAACAATTCAGGCCATTCAGTCCAGGCAAATTTCCATCCACATATTGTTGTCTTTCATCCACCTGAGTCTGTCCCAAAACTTCAGTGAGTTCAATACGGCAGGCTATGTCAAAAGCCTTGCTAAGTCAATGTGAACAACATCCACTGATCTCTTCTTACACACTGAACCAGCCATCTGATCACAGAACGCTAGTGAGGAATGACTTACACTTGCTCATTCTTAGCAGTTTTCTGCCACGCATGTTCAACTTCCTGAAGACTGTAATGAGCCATTCTTGTTCACTAAGAAGGATAGAACAGCTTCCCTGGGCCTTTTTGTACACCAAGCTGGCAGATGAGTGCTTCTGTCTCTGATAGGATTGGGTTTCCAACAGCTGTAACACTCCTTCTCATCCTCATATACACATTTGGAGAGGCTTCAGCTGGCTCTGATGTCTCCCCTGACAATCCTGCTCACCTCCTTCCAGGATACTACGCCTGTCCTTCTCTGCAAGCTGAGAATCTTCTTTCTATTGCCAGCAGTCATAAATTTCCAGTTTCCCAATCTCAGCAGTTTCTATTCACAGGTTACTTGAATATAATCTCTAGCTGCCATTCCTCCACATTATGGGGCTCAGGTTCTTGCTTTTGTGAAGACTCTGTTGATCTCTTGTTTGATCTGTATCATGCTGCACAGACTCCTTTCCTCCTCTTGGAGCTTTTTTCCTTGGCAACTCACTACCTTGAACAGAGTGCACATCCCATGGGCCAGGCCACAGCACTCTGCAACACCAGTCCTGGGGACAGGATCTGTGCACTCCTTGAAGCAGCAAAAGATCCAGAGTTCTCTTTGGGTCAAGGCCTCTGATGTGCCAGGAACAGCTGTTGCTGACCATGCCCTGTGCCACATCAGTACCGTCACATTCCCATATCATTCTGAGCTGATTTTCTGTGCCCCATTGTACTCCTCTTGTACTAATTGCTGTAACAACTATCAGTCTGTTTCAGCTGCCTCTGTTTCCTGGGCTCTGGGAACTGCACTCTTGCCTACTAATTCTACAGCTGTTCCTCAAACACTCATCAAATGGTTGTTTGACACTGCTTGATCAAGTTAGCTGAAGTCAAAATGCATAGGTAGTTCATTATCAGGAAGTAGCGAATGTGTAAGAGCCGACAAACACCTCAAGAAGTTGGCTGTAAATTACAGCAGCGAGCCACCAGAAGTCCCAGAAGCAGCATCTCCCAGATGTTTACCGAAGCTTCCTGAAGAGGAAGCCTGGAAGCTGCCACAACTGCTAGGTCTCATACTACTTGCCACTGCTGCAGACTTGAAAGAGTGACAAACTGTACCGCAAAAGAACAGCAGGACTTCTGAGCTACTGCACCATCCACAGAGCAAGCCCATACAGCATCTGAAAGAGGCTTCATTAACTCTGTTGCACAGTGAAAAAGGGAAAGGAGGCAGAAAAAATGTTGCCAGAAAACCACTGTGGGCCATGTTTAGTTCAGAAGGCTGAGCAAGACACCTATTCCACATGGTACAACCAGAAAGCAATCCTGATGCAGCCACAACTTCCAGCCATTCTCCTCCACTGACCGATGAGGAGAATCTCCAGCCTTCCCTAGCACCCACAGCAGAGGCTCATGCTACCACAGCTGTGCCAGTGACACACATCATCCTGAAGTTATGCCAGCAACAGTTGTACCTCTATGGAGTAGTTACCATTGTCAATTGAAATCCCACTTTCCCCCATTTTCCACTGGAGTTACTCGGTGGGTTTGAAAGAGCTCCATGCTTTCCCCATCTTTTCCACTCAAGCCTAAAGTTGTGTCCCTACTCTTACATGACTTCACTGCAGTTTTCCAGTTGCAACCATTAAAACCAATCACAACTACATTTATAAAATTAGGTGTACAGAGATTTCCTCCTCCCACCTTCCCCCCACTACAAATAAATAAAAAAGAATATGCTGTTAAGTGCTATTAGAGTTGAATCTTAAAAAGATAAATGTATTTCAGGCAAAGGGGTTGAAGTGCAGCAATAAATAACCATTTAAATGAAATAATCCACCAGTGCTGCTGAGCAAAGTTCACTAACTACTGCACTGTTTAAAAATATTGTTTACATTTTATTAGAGTTATGGATTTTTTTTAGTTCAGAAATCTTTTAATATCGAATAAGTTATGTAATGTTGAGCCACTGGACTGTAATATGAGATTACTTTATTAAAAAATATATTTCTCCCTGAAAGGAAAGCTTTAAAACAAATTGCTACGCAGGACTTAAAAGTAATTTATTTTTCTTTCTTTACTTTCACTAGCAAGAATCTTATTAAGCCTGAGTTATCCTAATTAAATTGTTTTATTAACTTTGGCCAGTCTTAAAAATCAACATGTGCCAACATGCTGGCCTGTTGGAGCTTGGTATGTTATGGCATTTCAGCCACACCATCCATCTGCCTGAGGAATCAATTTCCTGAATCAGTAAGAACATTTTTAGTTATTACAGTTTCTATGGATTTTTTTTTTTTTTTTACCTGAAAAGAATACACGTATGCTGACACTACCAAAGCTGAACTATATTTTAACATCAGGATTTTACTGTTTTTATTTGGTAGGAAGTGATTTCCAGAGTCTTGCATACCACATACCACTACTGCATATAAACTCTCCCAGTCAGTTAAAAATTTTGACTTTGCTGGTAACAGTATTTAGGCACAGATTCCTTGAACACAATTGAGTTCTTTCTGTATCTCTCCCCTTTATTATTTCAGTCTTCTCAATCTTCTCTTCCCTTTTCCTCTGTTCTCTTCTTTCCCTCTCCTCTCCCGTCTTTTCTTTCTTGTTCTCTCCTTTTGTTCCTTCTTCCTCCTTTCTTTGTCTTTTAATTTTGTCCACTCTCTTTTCCCTCTGTATGCTCTCTTCTTTCTCCTTTCCTCTTTCAGTTCACTTCTCTATCCTTTTCTTTTTTTCTCCCTCTTTCATCTTTTCTTTCCTTTTTTTTTTTCTCCTTTCTCTTCTTCTCCTTTGTCTTCTCTCTCTTTCCACTAGTGATGGATTAGCCTTGTCCAGCAGCCAAGCACCCACCCAGCCACTTACTCACTCTCCTTTCTCAACAGGAAACAGGGAGAAAAGAGGTTGAAAAACTCACAAGTCAAGATAAAGACAGGGAGATCACTTAACAGTTAGCATCTCAGGCAAAACAGATTCAACTTCAGGAAAATTAATTTATTGCATATTAAAAGAGCGAGAAACAAAGACTTAAGTTAAAATGGGGGAAAAAACCCCAACACCTCTGGCCACCTCTGCGGACATCCACTACCAAAACCTGGCCATGGACATCTTTTCTTTCCCTCTTTTCTTATTTTTGTTTCTCTTTCCCTTCCATTTTTTCCTTTTCCTCTCTCTCTTTCTCCCCATTTCTCTTCTTTCAGCAAATCTCTTCACCCTTTCCCTCTCCTTCCTTTATCTCCCCTTACTCTTTTCTCTCCTACTCTTCTCTCCTGCCATCCTGTCTCTCCCAGTCTATAGTATCCTAAACCTGCAAAAGAATTATACTTTTTGTACCAGAAACAAAATAATAAATCTTTTCATGAAATAAAAACAATTAAAAAACTCATTTTCATTTTATTTTTGTTAACTACTATTTCAAATGAAGAAAGGGTAGCACTTCTCGCAACCAAAAATTCAGGGAAATTGCCACAGGTTTTGGGATTTTTTTTTCTATTTAATTTCGAGTTGGGCATGACTTTTTAGAGACATGGAATTCAGAATTTTGGAATTAAATGTCAAAGTATGGGATAATTATGCAGACATACCATACTTATTTTCAGGATCCAAAAAAATTGTTTTCAACCCAAGAAAAAAACAAAAGTTAGAACGAATAAGAACAGTCTATTTCTACATCTTCAGTTCATACTCTATTGACCAAAAAAACTTATGAAAGTGATTTTCTAAAATCTATTGTAAAACAGAAAAGAACAAATTAAAATAAATGTTCATTCCCTTTCAGAATTGTTAACAATATTTTTTTACTTAAAGAACAATTAAGCATGTATGTTTTAATCAACCTCCAAGAGAGGCAAAAAAATCAAACTGATATAAAGAATGAGGAGAAAGGGAATAAACATGAAGAAATAAATACTACTTCCAAAAGCAAGTTATTGTTTTCTAGTAAATATTACTATAGTAATATTTAGTGCTTCAAATGTATATCTATAAGTAAAAAAGATAGTACCTTACAGTACATCAAAATAAATGTAACTACTATAATTCTGCAGCCTAATAACTGTCAAGTATTTCTTTAAAATATTTTTCTTAAGAGTTAATATCTGTCCACAAATCCTGAAATAAATAGAGAACTGGCAATCACAGTACATCCTATATCTTTAAAAAATAGAGCAATATAAGATTTATTGTATTGGTTCAAATTAAAACATTTGGGTGGATGTAAAACATTTAAGTTATACTTGTGTACACGGGGGAGTTCCATTTGGCAAAACAGCAGAGCAAAATGTTTTTTCTTTGCTTTTCAAAGCACTGAGCAGATACTTTTATTTTTGTGTTATAACTTAATCCAGCTGTTCTTGCAATTCATGCCATTGGAAGATATTCTTTTTTTGACTTTGAACAGTTCATTGCATCTGGAATTGACAGAATTAAACTCCTATTTATCACATAACTAAAAATCAATCTCATTTCAAAATGTCACAGAAAATGCTTTCAAGTTATAACAATAGTGAACATCAAATAATTTGTAACAGTAAAACATTGATAACTAGAATGAATACGTAAAAGTTTTAGACTGGCCATACTTGACAGGCACAGCAATCCACCTGAAAGGAAGCTCAATTCTGCTGAAGTCATTCATAATTTTCCTTTGAATGTAGGGGATGAGATGCACGTACAAAGAAAGAGGCAAAGAAATGTAATATAATGTAGCACCACATGAAAAAATCAGACATAATCAGAAATCGTTACGTTTTCTATCAGTCATCCTGGTCACTGTGTCTAAATCTTTTTAATAAAGAATTAACTGATAATATTAAATTGACAGTATCAACCGTGTCATCAGTTCAAACTCCTACCCTCTTAGACTTTGTACTCATACTGATGGCTTTTTTTTAATGCTTCTGCAATAGTCAATTTAACTTGCACACTCAGTAGGTGCAAGCACAAAGAATCAATTGGCAATGCTCAGTTACACCAACTGTGGTGTCAAAAGTGCCAAAAAAAAAAAAATCTTCTTCCAGCCATAGCCTGTCACACCTGGTTTATTTCTTACATGTAGAGCAGAGGTGTCCAACCTTGCCTGGGCCACACGGAGTGAAGAGGAATTGGGTCTTGGGCCACATATAAAATATGTAATATAATTAATGTATGTAAGTAACAAGACTCCTTTTATATTTTTTATATTTTGTATTGAAAACCAAAAAAAAAAAAAAAAAAAAAGGAGGGCAACAAAAACAAAACTATGGAGTAGGATATTTGCCCTTGTTTTCGTGAAATGAATGCATGGTCCCCAGTTTGATGGAAGTGGTTGCAATTCTTAGTGAGCTCTCAATGTGCCCGTCAGAGGTTTTGATCTAATTTTACTCTTCCTATGCTTCATCCTTGAAAACAGCTGTTCAGAAATGTATATACTGCAAAAAAACGATGACATGAATAAGGTATGACTGTGAAGAGAGGAATATTTCTCTCTGCTAAGATATGGCTTATAAAAGTCTAGTAAGGAGACACGATCAAATTTTTCTTTGAGTTGAATGTTTGACTGCAGCTCTATACAATCCATTTGAAAATCCTCAGGTAATACATTTATGTTGACTGAAAATGGAGTTGCAAATATACAAAAAAAATGGATGGTATATTTTTTGCTGTTCACAGGACCGTGTTTAGCAAATGTATCAAAATACATTTTCGTACTTCCTATGCCGCAGCTGTTAAAAAACTATTTTAACAAGTTGACTGTAGAGACCATAACTGTTGTGATGATTTTTTCTGCGCTGAGGTGCAAAATAAAATGAAAACAAAATAAATTCAGTAAAAAGATCTTTGTCCTCTTCTTTCAGCTATGGAGAACTAACAGCAACACAATTCTTTGTAACGTTTTGAGCTCTTTCCCATACGGTTTTTGCTACTAGAATAAATCAGCAGAGGATATATTTGAATACAGTTCTGTGATTTACAAGTTTATTTGCATGTATGTAAAGATGCACCTGTACACACATGTGTCTGTAAGTATATTTACACACTGAAGCACATGAACAGTTTTGTACATGCAGTATTTTTCTTTTATTTATATTTTTATTTGATATATCCATTTTGCTTGTTAGTACTTTGTAAACACGTAAACATTTGCCAGCCCTACAATTACTGGCTTTAGCATACAGCCATCATAAAGCAGTCAGTCTCACTGACAAATTATATGAATTACAAACAGAGTACGGGAATTTTCCACACTCCTGAAAGAAAATCATATCTTGCTTAAAACATATTTTTCCTTCAGATAATGCTAGGGTAAATAAGCCAAAGAAGTTTAAGCACTTTTCATAATAATTCTGTTTTGAAATGAAGACTGTGCATGTCATTTAATTTCATAGTAATTAAGACGACCAGCTATGAGACTCAAAATAAAATTAAATTGAATTGCTATCAACCAACCTTAGACTGGAAAAAAAAATTCACGTCTCTCTCACGTTCTCTGAACAAATATACCTGATCATTGCTATAATCCTTGGACAGTGGAATTCAGAGGCTTTTTTTCAGCCTTCACTCTACAAAAACATTTTAAAATTTTAAATGAAATGTGCTAGTGCATGACTGAGAGAACCAGTAAATTCTTCAGCTCAGGCAATATGAAGGAAAAAAAAGAAAATATTTTCATATTTTTTCCCCTTCAGTTGACAAATGTTTTAATTACACGTAGGCTGAACAACGTGCCTGGATCTTCATAGAAATATAGATATTCATAGAAAGCTTATCCAGAAAATAAATTATTACTAGAAAATAATGCTTTCATAGAAAGCTTGACAATGTTTTCTTCCTCCACGTTCAAGTGAAATGTATTTATTCAGTCTGCCAGAAATGGCTATGCTTCTGCTCTGTGAAAAATATGCTTAAAACGAAAATTAATACTTGACAATTTACTGAATACTTAGCAGAAAATCTGTAATGAATTGACTGTGATGTAGTTCAGTTTAGATTTGGGTTTTTTTGTTTTTTGTTATTTTTTTTTTTTAAGTTTCTGTGGAATACTAGAAGTAGCATAAAAAACAGATTATACCATTTTGTGGAATGTTGTGCCTGTCCCTTAAGACACAGTGCTTAGAAATAAAGACAATAGAAGTCAGCTGTGGAATAAACGAAATTCAAAGCAGTAATAAACAATAGGTTTAAATACTAAGTCTTCGATGCAAAAGTGAAAAGCAGAAACCAAAACAGAAATGTCAAAAATATCCAACTACAACAAACAGATTTCAATTAGTAGCTAATGAGTCGAAACCTAGAATAATTCATTTTACACCTGCAAGAAAAAACTGCTTCTTGGGTTTCTTGAATTTGCCCTGCAGGTTTAAGCCTTCAACAGCTTAAAGTCTTTTTGTAAAGTATATTTTACCAGGGAGTCCATTCAAAAGGTGACTCCTTCGAGCTAGTCTCCATAACACTCTGTGTTTCAAACTTTGATATCAAAGGCTACTACTGCCAGGCTTATGAGTTGAGTTGCTTTTGCCCAAACAGTTCCTAAAGGAAAAACAGAAAATTACTCTTGCCTTTTCTAAGCACAAGAGAGCTGAACAGGCTTGACAGCTAGTGAACAACAGTTCCTGCATTGTGCTTCTAACTGGCACGGACTGATATTAAGCTGTCTTACAGGTCTTGTTTCAGGCTTTTACTTAAAAATGCTAGTTTATCACCTATATGACAGGTCTTCATTTTGGAACAATGATGGAAAAATAACATATTCTGTCAAATCTCACTTTCACAAATAACTTTAAGAAAGTTTTGGCTCTGGACAACAGGAGATGCATATTTCCAGTAGACTGGAAAGCTCTTCTATGTCCTAGCTCCTCTTTAATCGAAAGATGCTGGCAAAGCAGGCTGGTAAATGTATTGAAACCAAAGATCTTATACAGCTATCTATCCATCTTCTACATAGTCATGCTTCAGTTTATACAACCACAGGCAAACGATGGATAAAGGAACTGGTAAAACACTCTGTAGAATGTGAAAGGCCTCATCTCCTCAGCACTTTAAAAAAATCAGACTTAATAAAGCACTATGCTATGGGAAATATACAATACCTAAAGGAAAAACACCAAGTAACCTGCACTGCTGAGAGGATGGATTCATGATCTAGTGAAACTTTCCTAGTTTATAGCTTCTCTATGTATCTGATTATTTTCAGTGTGTCTACATCTCTTGTATATCCTTACATAATTTTTCTTTCTGAAAAAGAGAAGTAAAATTAAATGCAGAACTACTCTCTGATATATATTGCAGAAAAAAAAAATATATATCTGCTGCATACTCAAATAGTGCTAAAAGAAAAGTTATGCCTTCTAGGAAAAATGGGGGAAACCGGCCTTGAGACAATATACACTCTAGGATAATTTTATGCGTACAGTAACACCAATTTATAATTCAGGTTTCTCTTTTCATCGTCCTGAACTATATTATCACCTTTCAGTGCCTTTCAACAGTAGTCTACATTGAGAAGCACGGCATAGGAAAAAGAAAATACAAGTTCAATTCTTGCATTAAACATAAAAATATATTGAGAAGGAAATTACTACATCTATGCGATAAATCCAGCACTGAATTTGTTGAGAAGTTTACACCATTTACTTTTCACAGCTGATGCCCACCCGCTTCAAAATAAAATGTCCACTAATGGGAAGCACTGCCTTTTACTGCACACAAAAATCTTAGTACATCAGTCTCTGCATTGCTATCCATTATTTGTTACAATGAAGTAGTTGGATTTCCTCTTCTATTAAAAAAAAGATTATCTTTAATATGGTTTTAATATATTTTATGTAGGTCTTAATTTCAGCAAAGTAGACTGCGATAAAGGGGAGCTGGGCATGAATTCAAAAGATAAAATATTTTCTCAATACAGACTGTTAAAAGCTGAAACATGTTTATCACATCACAAAATTTAACCACCACCATTTTTCCTATTACAGTAAAAGAGATTAACTTTAAGATGTCAATGCTTCCATTGAATTATTAAACTTTAATATTTAATGATCATATAAGCCACTTTCCCTTACCAATAAAACATCAAACAAATAAAAGAGCTTTATGCACTGCAGCAGCATAATGAACGCTCTGAGAAAAATACAGATTAGGTTTGGGTGGAAGGAGCAGAAACCTAAATAACTAAAGAGGGAAGCAAGTCTCTAAAACAGATTGGATTCCTATTTTCCCAATCTTTACAGACACATTCTGGAGAGCTGCTAATAGATTTAAAACAAACAATTTTTGTGCCGATCTTTAAAAAAAAATAAAAATCAAGCAGCAGTATTTCCTATCACTCCCATGGTAGGTGGTTACAATGCATGTTTTAGCACCCAGACAAAGAATATTGTACCAGGACTCACTTACTGAAAAACCAAAGTACTGAATACTACATATGGAAAAGTAACAATAATATAATAACCTTTTTCTTTTTTTTTTTTAAAAAAAAAAGAGAAAATGAAAGGGAGAATTAATGTTCTGAAATATCATCTCAACCGAGCATACAAGCACAGACTTCAACACCATGACAAATCTGGGATATAGTACAAATGGGATGCCAAATGAGTCTTTCTAAATTGTTCTTAAATAACATGTTGACGGTCCCAGCCATAACAGAACAATGGAACTGGGCTTTTATTTTCTCAAAATTAGTGCTGGAATCAAGCTAAACAAGAAAGCTTGGTTGGTCCTGAGCCAGACTATGAGTTAAATACTAACATCTGCGATGTCAAAACTGTAGTCTTTAAAAATTTCAGGCACATAGGATGGTCAAATGAGACCATCATACGTGAGAAAGGAAAACAGATGACAGCAGACTGGGGTAATTGGAGACCATGGGACTGGTGACCTAGTTTGAGAAAGAGGGAAGGGAGGATTCCTGAAGCAGAAACTCTTGGGACAAGAGACTGCACGTAGACATGAACTTGTAGAGATACTGCACCAGTATCTCTAGTTTACTGCGTAGAATATTAGAAGCAGGAGGGCAGAGGACCGCATATATTTTTAGCTCTTCATTTCACTTTGAAAGAATTTACTTTGCTTCTGTATCCTCTCCTCTTACATATGCTCAATTAATACTCCTAACAGAAATAACAGTATCCAAAGTATTCTGAGTCATACCCAAAACATTCTTCTTATTTACATTGTGCAGTTTATCAAAGGAAGTTATTTCCAAAATTAAATCCACACTTCGATAAGTCTAACAAAGGCTTTTGCATTTGACACGAGTATGATTTTCAGCCTGCATTAACATCTAGGGTACACATTACTACAAGCATTATTAAAACAAACAAACAAAAAACACAAAACCAGAGCAGGTAATCTCATCAAACGTGCTGACATGCGGGCTGATTTTACTGGACTGTTTATTGAAGTCTCTAGATAGAGACCCTCCCCCACTGTCCCAAGAAAGGAAGAGGAGCAACATTAGAACAAAAACAAACCACGCAATTTCTAAAACTTGAAATTCGGAGCAAAAATGGAGCTAATGGTGCTTCAGACAAAAATGCACTCAATGTAGCAATTTATCTGATATTGAAATATATATAAATGTATGTATATATAGAATTATACGTAAATATATACACAAAGGACCATCACTAACAAACAAAAATCACATCATCTAAACAATCAGCTGATGGAAAATATTTGAGAATTTGTGATTTTGAATCTGTTTCATTGGCATCAAATGACAGTTTTCCAAATCAGTACAAAAACAGGGTTACCATTGTAGAGACATAAGCAAGCTAGCTTTAAATTCACTGTAGGGTAATCACAGAATCATAGAATTAGCTAGGTTGGAAAAGACCTACAAGATCATCCAGTCCAACCATCCACCTACCACCAATAACCCCACTAAACCATGCCGCTCAATGCTATATCTAAACGTTTCTTGAACATCTCCAGGGACGGTGACTCAACCACCTCCCTGGGCAGCCCATTCCAGCGCCTGACCACTCGTTCAGAAAAGTAGTACTTCCTAATGTCCAGCCTAAATCTCCCCTGGCACAACTTGAGGCCATTCCCCCTCGTCCTGTCACTAGTTACAAGAGAGAAGAGGCTGATCCCCAGCTCACTACAACCTCCCTTCAGGTAGTTATACAGAGCGATAAGGTCTCCCGTGAGCCTCCTCTTCTCCAGACTGAACAATCCCAGCTCCCTCAGCCGCTCCTCATAAGGCCTGTGCTCCAGACCCCTCACCAGCTTCGTTGCCCTCCTCTGAACACGCTCCAGGGCCTCAATGTCTTTCTTGCAGTGAGGGGCCCAAAACTGGACACAGTACTCGACGTGAGGTCTCACCAGTGCTGAGTACAGAGGGACAATGACTTCCCTACTCCTACTGGCAACACTACTTCTAATACAAGCCAGGATGCCATTGGCCTTCTCAGCCACTGGGGCACACTGCTGGTTCATGCTCAGCCAAGCATCGACCAACACCCCCAGGTCCGTTTCCTCTACACAGTCTTCCAGCAACTCTGCCCCAAGCCTGTAGCGTTGCCTGGGGTTGTTGTGGCCAAAGTGCAGGACGTGGCACTTGGTCTTGTTGAACCTCATCCCACTGGCTTCAGCCCAGAGATCCAGCCTGTCCAGATCTCTCTGTAGGGCCTCACTACCTCCAGGAAGATCGACACTTCCTGCCAGCTTGGTGTCATCTGCAAACTTGCTGAGGGTGCTCTCAATGCCCTCATCCAGGTCATCGATAAAGATATTGAAGAGGACAGGCCCCAGCACCGACCCCTGGGGAGCACCACTCGTGACTGGTCGCCAGCTGGATTTAACTCCATTCACCACCACTCTCTGGGCCTGGCCCTCCAGCCAAGCTCCTTACCCAGCAAAGACTGTACCCGTCCAAGCCACGCTGCTAGCTTCTCCAGGAGAATACTGTGGGAGACAGCGTCAAAGGCTTTGCTGAAGTCTAGGTAGACCACATCAACAGCCTTTCCCTCATCCACCAGGCGGGTAACTCGATCATAGGAGATCAGGTTGGTCAAGCAGGACCTGCCCTTCACAAACCCATGCTGGCTGGGCCTGATCCCCCAGTTGTCCTGCAAATGCTACGTGATCTCCATCAGGACAATCTGCTCCATAACCTTCCCCGGCACTGAGGTCAGGCTGACAGGCCTGTAGTTCCATGGATCCTCCTTACGACCCTTCTTGTAGATGGGAGTCACACTGGCAAGTCTCCAGTCTTCTGAGACCTCTCCTGTTGACCAGGAACGCTGGCAGATGATGGAAAGCAGCTTGGCTATCCCCTCTGCCAGCTCCCTCAGTACTCTCGGATGGATCTTGTCTGGTCCCACGGTCTTGTGGCAGTCCAGGTGGAGTAGTAGGTCTCTGACCGTTTCCTCCTGAATCGTGGGGGGTTTATTCCGCTCACCATCCAAGACTTCCAGGTCAGAGAGTAGAGTACTCTGAGGCTAACTGGTCTGATTTTTAAAGACAGATGTAATGAAGTCATTGAGAACCTCAGCCTTTTCATTGTCCTCCGTGGCCACATTCCCAGCCGCGTCCAGTAAAGAATGGAGATTCTCCTTGGTCCTCCTCTTACTGTTAAAATACTTTGTAAAAGAGTTTCTTGTTCCTTTTTATCCCAGCAGCCGAGTTCAAGCTAGGCCTTTGCCTTTCTAATTTTCTACCTGCACATCCTAACAACCTCTTTGTACTCTCCCCGAGTTGCCTGTCCCTTCTTCCACAGGAGGTAAATTCTCTTTTTCTCCTGGAGCCTCAGGAAAAGCTCCCTGTTCATCCATGCTGGTCTCCTTCCTCGCCAGCTCATCTTGCGACTCAGGGGGACAGCCTGTTCCTGCGCCTTCAGGACTTCCTTCTTGAGGAGCAACCAGCCTTCCTGGACCCCCTTACCCTCCAAGACCAAATCCCAAGGGACCCTCCCTACCAGTCTCCTGAACAATTGGAAGTCTGAGCTCTGAAAGTCCAAGGTAGCAGTTCTGCTGTCCCCTCTCCTGGTTCCACCAAGAATTGAGAACTCTACCATTTCATGGTCGCTGTGTCCAAGACAGCCCCCGACTTCCACATCTCCCAGCAGACCTTCCCTGTTTGTAAACAGCAGGTCTAGCAGGGCACCTCCCCAGTAGGTTCTCTCACCAGCTGCAGAAGGAAGTTATCTCCCATACACTCTAGAAACCTCCTAGACTGCTTAATGCTGCATAATGAAGCATCAGGGAATCAGGCATTACCAGACCTAACCACATGACTGCTTTTAGGTCTGAGGTACTACCACAGTTGTTTTAGGGCTACATCGATATCAAAACCTTAAATTGTTATCACAAAAGTGATTTGGGTGTTTATAGAAGTTACAATCCCAAGTCTGGAATGCAGCAGGGCAGAATCCCATCCGATTTTACCAGGTTAGGCTGTACTCTGGAATAAACAATGCCAGGAGCACCAAGGCAAGAAGAAGCAAGCCTGAGATTTTCACATGGTGAAACGTAGTTATCACAACTGCCTACCAAACTGGGTGGCTCATTGTTACACCAGCACAAAACGTGTTTCAAAGTCTGAAGTGAATTTACATAGAAAAACAGGTAGAACTGAAAGATAATATCTTTCACTGCTCTGCAGACAAAAGTCACGTTTATAGAGGCATAAGGAAAAACCTCATAATGCCAGGCAAAAGGATGTGAATGGCTGTCTTGCTCTTTTCCCATCAAAGTTTCCTTTCTGTCCATTCCTGGGAATAACTACCTTCAAGAAAAACCACCACTCTACTTCAGCTGAAAGGCGCCCAAGTAAATTCTATCAGACATACACAACCACAGAAGCCTTTTAACTGTCTGTGCTCTTCCTTTAATGATCAAAGTCTTGAGACAAAAAACTGTGGTTCTTTCAATGAAATTTTTAAGAGCCTGCGGTTATTAGAGAGCACTTGATTTTTTTTTTTCTTCTAAGTGAAAGGTAAAAACAATGACTTGTTAATAATTACAGATCACAATGACATCTTAGAATTACTTCACAAAGAAAGGAAGTAAAAATTTCTGTTTACATGCATACGCAATAAAACAAGGAACTCAGGGTAAACAACAGAAGAGTGCAGCCAGCTCATTTAGCCTATTTACAGAAACTGTAACATTCAGAAAGGGTTTTATTTTTAAGTCAATAGCTCTAAGAATGAAGTATTCAAAGGCTTGAAGAGACACCGTGAAAAGGATCAAAGGATTCAAAGGTAAGGGTAATATTTTCAGGAGCATGATCTCACTTCAGAGCTCGAGACAGACTCTGTGCAGACCGTATGTTTTATTCCATTGATGACTCTGCTCAGCAGTTCAAAGTACCTAACCCACCAGTTTAATATTCCTGCACAAAGAGTGAAAAGCGAATAAGAGTATCTTGAGATTTATTAGGGTCATACTTTGCTGCTTTCCTAGGCTCAGAAGACTTAATACATTATGATATAATTCATGATAGATATTATCAACAACGTGAAGAAGAAACAGCATTATTGCCAGTGGCAAGCATCTCTTTTCACTCTTCAGAAAGACTGCTGTCACAACAATAAATCAATAGATAGCTTAATCTTGCCTAGAAAAATACAAAATATGCGGAGAAAAAAAAAGGAGGAATTAGGACTAATGCCATAATTCTTATAGTTGAAATGAAGATCAAAAAAAGAAATGCTAAAAGAAAGAAGTTTAGGATTCCTACTAGAAAATGAAAAATGGGCCAAGAAGAGGGGTTTTTAACCTCTTCTTAGCTCTTCTACATGGTACTAAGGGACACAGTTTACTGATGGGTCTCTCCAAGTCACATTGATGGTTGGACTTTTATGATCTTGAAGGAGTTTTCTAACCTAGATATTCTATGCTGCTATGAAAATGACTTGACAAGACAGGGGTCAGTTGCCCCAGCTGGACAGCAAAATTGTTAGGAAATTATCCCATTCTAGGGTTCACATTCTTGAGTTCAATGGAGGAAGAAATTAAATAGCTAGCATAGCTGTGGGCTAAAGTTATACTCCAAAAATTAAACACTGCTTGTTCCATTTTGAAAGTTTATTGGCTTTTAACTTGTACTGAAAATCTTTTCCAGACATGAAAGTGGACATGTCCACTTCCCAGTCTTACCAAGCAAGGGGGAGAAGAAACTACAGGAAAGTCAACACATCATCTGTGGCTATTAGCATCACACATTTATCAGAATTTGGCTGGACATATTCCTCTGGGACTCATGCAATATATATTGCCCTAGTACTGCAAATCAATTTGAAAAAAGTCATAGAAAAACAAGTATCAAGGGAAAGACTAGTTCATTTCCCTCATTCAAGGCAGGATCAATAGATTCTACAAAATTTCTGATGGATAAGTAACTAAACTGTTTTTAGAGAGATCTACAGATCTGTCACATCTTTCTCACATCTTATGACAGAACTCAGTTATACCTATTAGAAAAAATCTTACCATCTAACCTCAGTCTTTCCTTGCTACAATTTAAAGACCTTATTTCTTGTCCTGTCCATATCAGACAGGCAGGGTAATTTATTCCCTTACTTTTTCCCATATCTTTAATGTATCCGAAGACCTACTGTGTCTCAACTCAATCTTCTCTTCCTTAATCCAAACACCTAATTCATACTAACTTCAGTCCTATTTTTATCTCCCTGATAATTTTAAACTGTCTTCTGTTGGCCCTAGCCTCCCTGAAGTGTACTACCCAAAAGAGAAGGGACGAGATTATTTCTCATGCTCCTTCAGGTAATTTCTGGGGAATGACAAGAAAGGGGAAAAAAACAAAGATGGTATTAGGATCAGAATTTTTTTTAGAAGAAATCAGGAGAACTAGAGAGAGAAGCTTTTTTTTTTTTTTCTGGGAGAATCAGCAAATTTTTTTTAAAGCACATGACCTACTTAAATACACCATTATGACTCTGCAGGCATCCCTTGGTGTGAGGGGGGGGGGAGGAGGGCAGGGAATAAAATAAAATGGCACAGGCACAGCAAAGCATCTGGCAAGTTCCTGGACTGTGTTAAGGACAAAAATGCTTAAATAGAAGATTTAAAAAGCAGTTAGGAAGGAAGGCAGCAGTAGGTTTGATTCAAACCAGTGGGGAAGAAGGAGCATTCACGAAGGAATGATTCTTTAATTTTAGTAAAATAAGGTAGAACACAAAATGAAGAAAATGAGCTTCAAAAAACTATACTTCAGGCAACTCAGAGAACTGATGCGTGACTCCTCTTGAGAAACCCTTTCCACTCATGAGGCACAAGGACATTTCAGTAAGTGCAAAAATCAACAGGACTGGATTGCTCTTCAGTGAAGAGAGTGGCACCATACACTTATCCCTGAAACACAGGAGCACCAGCGTCTTTTCTTTGTCGGCACATAATTAGAAAGACGCCACGCTCAGACACCTAACAAAACCAATACCAAACAGAAAAAAATGGATTAAATAACAAAAAAGTTAGATGTTGTTAGGTTTGTTTAAATTCACTGTAAGGTATTGAGAGCTGACTGGATCAGCCTTGGAATTATTAATAGCTATTTTGGAGAACTTGTAAGAGGCAGCAGTGATTCCAAAAGACTGGAAAACATCTAGTGACTAGCTTTAAAAATTGGAAAAAGAATGGGGCAGGGAATTAGAGACAACAATTTAATTTCAATTCTCCCAAATATGGAATAAAAATAATCTGGGAACATTTATCAGATAAGAAATTGAGTAATACATATATCTGTCAGGAATAAATTACTTCAAATCTATGAGAAATATCCCTTCTGACACGGTACCAGACACTGTAGAAAAAGAAAGCACAGAAGGTATCTTTTACCTCAAATCCAGTAAGCTTTTTGACATTGTTCCTCATGGGCTTTCATAAGCAAAGGAGAAAAAACATAATGCTGCAAAAGGAAACACGTTCCAATACACAGGCAATGCTAAACTTGGAAGGGATGCGTGCATGCTGAACGCAAGACTACATATTAAAGCAATCAATAAATTTGAGAAAAACATATGCAGAAAACGTGAAAACAATTCATTAAGACAAAGGGGGAATTCTAAACCTATATAGTAACATCACAAATATGAGACGGAGAACGATCAGCAAGGTCACAGAACAGTGGAAGAGGAGCACTGAGGTTAGAGTTGATCACAGAATCACCAAGGATGGAAAAGACCTCCAAGATCACCTAGTTCAACTGTCCACCTACCACCAGTATTTCCCTACTGAACCATGTTCCTTAGTACCACATCTAAATGGTTTCTTGAACACCTCCAGGAATGGTGAACTCAACCACCTTCCTGGGCAGTCTGTTCCAGCACCTGACCACTCTTTTGGAGAAGAAATTTTTTCCGAATATCCAACCTGAATCTCCCCCGGCATAACTCGAGGCCATTCCCTCTCATCCCATTGCTAGTTAGGCGGGAGAAGAGGCTGACCCTCACCTTGCCAGAACCGCCCTTCACGTAGTTGTACACGGCAGTAAAGTCTCCCCTGGGCCTCTTTTCTTCTCCAGACTGAATAATCCCAGCTCCCTCAGCTGCTCATCAAAAGACTTGTGTTCTGGATACCTCACCAGCTTTGTTGCCCTTCTCTCAACATGCTCCAGGGCTTTGATGTCTTTCTTGCAGTGAGGGGCCCAAAACTGAACACAGTACTCAAGGGCCTCAACAGGGCCAAGTGTAGGGGGATGATTACCTCCCTGCTTCTGCTGGCTACACTATTTCTGATACAAGCCAGGAAGCCATTGGCATTCTGGGTTACCTGAGCACACTGCTGGCTCATGCTCAGCCGAGTGTCAACCAGCAGCCCGACGTCCATTTTCTCCACACAGTCTTCCAGCAACTCTGCCCCAAGCTTATAGCATTACCCGAGGCTGTTGTGGCCAAAGTGCAGGACATGCCACTTGGTCTTGCTGAACTTAATCCCACTGGCCTCAGCCCAGCTATCCAGCCTGTCCAGAGACAACACCCCTCCTTCCTGGCCTACCCCCTCTGGAGAGCTTATAGCCATCCATCGCAGCGCTCTAGTCATGGGAGTGATCCCACCACATTTCAGCAATAGCAACTAAGTCAGTCTGCCTGCCACACAATGGCTTACAGCTCCTCCTGTTTGTTGCCCATGCTGTGTGCACAGGAGTAGATGTGCTTCAGCTGAGCCCCTTGCCTCACCTCCAACCCTGTCATCATTCCCCCAGACTCATCTCTAGCAAGCCTTGTTTTAACCACCTTCTCCCTTCATATCTACTTTTGAAACCCTTTCAGTGATCCTGGGATAGGATTTGTTTCCCCTTTTGAGACAGGTGAGACCCATCTGCAGCTATTAGACCAGGCACCAAGTAAACTGCCCCACGGTCAAAAAAAAACACCACA
This sequence comes from Numida meleagris, assembly GCF_002078875.1. Lineage (NCBI taxonomy): Eukaryota > Metazoa > Chordata > Aves > Galliformes > Numididae > Numida > Numida meleagris. The sequence goes on along the minus strand of NC_034410.1, from coordinate 105,341,695 downwards.
AAACAACACAGAATTCCTGCACTTGCACCAGCCTCTCAGCCATGTTTTATGAGATGGCTTTTCCTGCTTCTCTCAGTATCCCTCACTGCCACTAAAGGGATAGAGGGAAACACCACCTGTACTCCTGCTCCAGCAACTAACCACCCGAATTCCCTGAAGTCCCTTTTGATAGCCCTCAAGCTTCAGTAAAGGGTAGTAATCAGAGGGGTGAACGAAACCAGGCAGCTTTTTAGTAATGTTCCTGACCTGGGCCCCAGAAAGGCAGCACACTTCCCTATGGGTAGGATCTGGCCAACATATCAGTGACTCTGTTCCCTTTGCCTATGACATTCACCCTTATTTCCATCTTGGTGGAGGCAGTCTTGAACTGTGGAGTTAATCGCTTTGCCCTAGACAACCTCCTTGGTGAACCTTATGCTGCATACATGCTCAAGTGTACCCTCAGCAAGTTTGCTGATGACACCAAGCTGAGTGGTGCAGGTTGACCATTAGCAGGAAGTGACGCCATCCAGAGAGACCTCAGCAAACTCAAAAGGTGGGCCCGTATGAACCTCATGAGGTTCAACATAGCAAAGTGCAAAGTTGTGCACTTGAGTCCGAGTAATCCCAGATACATATACAGACTGGGAGAAGAACTCCTTGAGAGTAGCCCTGTGGAGAAGGACGTGGGGGTCCTGGTGGATGAAAAACTGAACATGAGCCAGCAGCGTGCTCTTGCAGCTCAGAAGGCCAATGATATCCTGGGCTTCATCAGAAGAGGGGTGGCCAGCAGGGACAGGGAGGTGATTATCCCTCTCTATTCTGCCCTCGTAAGGACGCAGTACTCCAGATGGGGCCAGGTCTGGAGCACCCAATACAGGAAAGATGTGGAGCTGTTGGAGAGGGTCCAGAGGAGGGCCATGAAGATGATCAGAGGGCTGGAGCACCTCCCCTACAAAGACAGGCTGTGACAAGACCTCATTGCAGCCTTCCAATATTTAAAAGGGAATTATGAAAAGGAATCAACTTTTCAATTGAGTAGATAGCGATAGGTCAAGGGGGAATGGTTTTAAGATCAAGGAGGGAAGGTTTAGGTTGGATGTGAGGGAGAAGTTCTTCACAGAGAGTGCTGAGGTGCTGGCACAGGCTGCCCAGAGATGTTGTGGATATTCCATCCCTGGAGGTGTTCAAGATCAGATTGGATGGGGCCCTGGGCAACCTGGTCTAGTACCAGATCTGGAGATTGGTGGCCCTGCCTGTGGCAGGGGGGTTGGAGCTTGGTGATCCTTGGGGTCCCTTCCAACCCAAGCCATTCTATGATTCTATGATCCTCACTTACCTCTCCCTCAAGTTGCACAGCCTCAAACCTACTATGAAGGAATACCTGGGGAAGAGAGGTAGACAGGGAGGGGGTCTGCATGCAATGCTGAACTGGCACCTATTTCCATTCCTCCTTATCTCTTAGGCCCCTTCCCTTCTGCCCTATGGTGACAGGGCAGGGGGTCCACCACTGTTTGGGGTGTATCGTCCTGGTGCCTTTCTCACAGGTATAGCAGGGAGTTACTCTACCAGTCTATCTCTTGCTCACACTCCCTGATGCTTCTTAACCTCCCCACCTCTTCCTTGAGCTCCCCACCATACTGAGCAGATCTTCCCCCTGCTCACACTTCATGCAGGTGGTATCGCTGCCGCCCTTTACCGGGAGCAACAGGCTCATGCCCTCCCTTCAGACAGAGACCTGAATAGCCACACTTTTGGGCAGGAACTCTGTCTCGGTTGCCATATTCTTTTTGGCAAGAGCTTTCTGCCTAGTGGAAACCATGGCTAGATTTGTTGTCTGGGAGGCAACCGATAGGCGAACGTGTGTTCATAAATATTTCTCACTTGCCCCCACTTTGCCCCACGAACACCATGTATTTTCTACATCCCGAAAAATTTACCGTAAAAGTTTTTAATACTTCCAGGTAGCAAAAGAACTGCCTGCCAGCTGACCATTTGGCAACTGACCATCATAGCAAGAAGAAAGATATTTAAAAAAAGAAAACTGAGCCATACATCCCCCAAAACTGAGTCAAGATATGTGAATCTAGGTAAGTGTATAACCTCTTACATACATTAGTAGCTTTTGATTTTTATTTCTAACTTTTATCTGCTTTGCAATTTTGAAATTTTCCTCCTATTGTATTTAACAATTTCAGTAGTGAAATATAAATGTAGAACTTGGATGTCTTTATTGCAAACAAAAGAAAAGCCTGAAGAGTCTGATGGTGTATTTTTAAAGATTACAAGTAATGACTACAATGAAATTGCTGAAATTCATATGTTATTCATTCAGCTTTACTACCACAGCAAAAAGCTTTAGATTAATTACTGCTGCAATAAATTTGAAAAATGACTAAGCCAACTAATCTCATTCATCTATAAATGGAACAGCAGAAACAAGAATTTTTGAAGAACTTCATTTAGGATTGCCAAGGTTCTACTGACAAAGATAATCAGTATAAAGGAATTAGTAAAGTATATTAATGTAGTTAACATACTGCTGGCATAAGTCCAGACTTGGAAAAATACACAAATCATTACAGAATAAAATGTGCTAGCTCCATTGTAGGGCTTATGACTACATGACTGCATATCATAAAATCTATATTCCTTCAGTCATCTCATCTGACTGCAGCTTAAAGACCAAGAAGGAACACCTTCAGTAATGACAAAGGTACCATACCGGTAGAAATATACTGAAAGAAACTGCAGAGCTTGATGAAGTAAATGGGAGACTTTAGACTTAAGGACTGTGAAACCAAAAATTTACTTAAGTACAAAGGCCCAATGAACAAATGTGTACAAATACCTCCTCAGCCCTTATTAAGAGATAGGCATCCAGACAACTGTGCAAATTTGTGCCTAACTAATATTAAAATGTAGCCAAAACACAACTTTTCAATAAAATCAGAAGCTAAATGAGAAACTTAGCACTTTCAAAATAAAGAAACAACATCTTTGTTTATTATACTTGCAGAATTTAAATTTTTTACACTAATCAATGCAGAATGACCTAGCATGCAACTTTATAGAATTTTTCACATATTGAATAAAGAATGTTGAATTGTATCCTTTTTCAGTTATCTAGCTACTCATTGCCACACACGGCATCCTGAAATCAACTGTTTCTTCACAAATACCTGCATATACCATGAATAAAAATCAGTCCAGTATGAACTTCCATTTCTTTCCTGTTTGCCTGCAATCCTCAGTTACTAAAAACCTTAGGTAATGAAAGAGAAGATCTGGTTTTGAAGCTCTTTAAAGGAATCTTTATCCTATTATTTATTTGGCAGCAATTCTACATTTTCTATATTTAAATCATATAAAAATGCTGCCTTCACTGCCTCCCATGGGTTTTGCATACAAAATTTTATTTACGCAAGAATTTTTAAAATCACAAAGAAATACCATTATCAGGCATGCAAGCTGCTCCCATACAGTTGTCTCCTATCACAAGAAGTAAGAAGAAAGCAATCTATTCACTGCTGTGAGAAACAGTATCTTAATAAAAACAGATTTGTTGGTTTTTTTTTTTGTATGCAAATCTTTGCGGCATAACACATGCCTGGACATTCATTTTCAAAAGCTTTCATTCCCTTGTTTCCTTGGTATTGCCAAATATACTTCAAGAAACTTCTTGGCAGGAACTAAGGCATTTTATATCTGCAAAAAGTGGGAAATTCAACTTCGACTTGCACACTATCTCTTTTGCACTTTCACCAGCATACGGATATCATAAGCATGTTATGATGATACAAAGAAAGCATTACATGGTTATGCTCTGCAAATGACCACTCAGAGCATTCTGTTTCTTAGGAACAACAACGAATTCAGTAAAAATATATCCCATTTTAAAGTCTGATTCAAAAAATAAAAATTCAGAAGTAATGAACGTAACGCATTACTATGACTCTACTAAGCCTCTGAAGTTCCCTTTTCCTAGATTTTAGGTGCCATAATAAAAGAATGTAATTAAAATAAAAGCAAATGTCTCCTTTTGGTTCAAGACAGCAACATGTAATGATTAAAAATATTTTATTAGAACAGAAAAATTTTACTGTATCATTTGGAGGACAGGAAACTGCATCTTGTGGAAGACCACAACCAAGCCAACAGTTTTTCCTTATTTTATTTCTTGCCCAAGTTTCCACTAGAAGACCTACATCACCTTTGAGGAAAAGGAAAGGGGTATGTTCATCTGAAGCAAATCATACTTGTCTTATTGAAAACGTACTAGAGACGATGGAAGGCCACTCTTGAGTTCCACAGGCTCTGGATAACCCACTTAACCTCTAATAGCTTAATGATTATAGATGAAATCTACATCCAAAGTACATTCCTACTGAGCAACTCAGGATCCAACCTCTGCAGCCATGCAGTTCTCAGTGCCCAAACATTCCTCTCCTTCGATTGCCATCCCTTTACTAGCACAATCCTTGTTACCATAAGGCAATACCAACATGTCGTAAGAGAAACTTAAGGGCCAGACCACAAACCTAAATGAGAGAAAGAATGCTGCAAACTCCACCTTACTTTTTTTTTTTTTCATGCACAATGGTGGTGCCAAGCTTGGGGCTTTAAGCAAAAGTAAGTAGCTGCACTGGGCTTTCCAAAAAGATCCCTCTGTCTGAAGAAAGGCCATTAGATTGGAGCCAGCCTACAAAGGCCTTTAGACAGGTACACAGTTAAGCAAGCCACTTATCATTTTAAAAGCTTTGGGCTAACTAAGAAACAAAATCCATCGGCTGTATTTCCCACCTTGGTACTGGAAATTAATTCAGCCATTAACCAGCACATTGTGTTTTGTGAACCATTCCTAGACAGTTTTCATAGAGACAGTAAAAATACAGAACATATAAACACTGACCTTGTTTCTTTTAGCCCTTCTTTCTGAATGACTTCCAGTATTTGTTTTGCGGTCATTGGTGAGTTGGGATACTTTTCCAATGCCTGAAAATGAATAATAATAGTATAAGTGACATGACAGCTGTCCTGCAGATCTGTAAGGTTATGTGACCATGCAGTTTTTATACAGTCATTTGTGAAAGGCGGGGAATGGGTAGTCTTGAGATCGGAGTCCTTTGTCTGTTGGAAGGCCAGATACAATCCAGGAAACTGCAGCAAGAGTCAGGTTTACTTGCTGTTTGTGTGCCTCATCTGCTATATTGCCTGGGAACAATTCTTACCAGGTTCCAGATGAAGAGTTGAAATGTGCAACTAACTTAATCACAGAGCAACAGAATTTCTTTCAAGGAAAAGGGAAAGTAAGACAAAAAGCAAGAAACAACAGGACATGTTCCCCTCCCCCTCTCCTTTTTATTTTTATTTTTTTTTAATTACTTTGGAACTATCTGAGGCCGTTTGAATATTTGACGTTTAGGTTTTATTATGACCTCAGAAACAAAAAAAAAAAAAAAAAGAGAATTGACCCAGCTAGGGTAAAATGTTCTTTGTTTCTAAAAACAGTGAAAAATGAAGTAGTCAGAACAGTCACAACACACGAGATGCTACATGACAGAGAGCAGTGTATTTTTCCAGTTCAACTCAGTTTTCCACTCCTTTGCCTTTTCCAATCAAGCCCAAAGTAACTCATTCCTCTTTTCACATACAATCATTTTGTACAGAATTTTCTGGTTCTCCACTTCCTCTTGTCCCAATCATTTTTAAGCTGTTAAACAAACAGCCACTCTTCTGCTCAGGTAAAGTGTCAGACTGACAGCCCTGGAAAAGGAAACCTTTCAATCAACAGTAAAAGGCTCAGCACAGGCAACAGCAATGCAAGCTTCCCACAGCATCTCGCCAACATTATCTCAGCCAGAACTCCCATTTCTACCATGGGTAAACAAGACCTCAGCTCAGTCTCCAATCTCACCTGATCCTGAGCTCCTCTCTAGTAATTACCAAACAAAAGCAATTGTGCAAGTTGCTACTACAGTGTGGATACCTGCCCACTAGGAACTGGAGCCACCATCAAATCATACCACACTAGTCAGCAATCTGTGAAGGGAGCCAACCAGGGCTGTAATTCAAACAGCTCATATGAAGCCAAAGCCTCTCTGCTTTCTACCAATTGACCAGCACAGCCCTCTTCCATCGTTTTATAATTCTAATCTGCTGCCTGTTCTTCCCTTTCTCATCCAAAACACAGTTTACCAAATCCTTTGGTTCTTTTGTTGCAGGTGAGCTTCTTATCCTTTATCTTTCAGCTCCACAAAGGAAAATGCAGAAGTGAGGGCTGCACTAGAAAAGGTCTGGGAGCTGAACTGAGCTTATCTCGTGTACATCAATAGGCAAGATTCAAAAGGGACCTGTCAGGAAAGGAAAACCGAAAGGTGATTTGAAAGGAGAAAGAAGAGTGGATAGGAAAGAGTATGACAATGAGTAAGCACAGAAAGAACTGCACAGAGAAAAGGGTCACTGCATAGCAGTGCAAGAGAAATGATAGGATGTATTATGGACAGAACCACAAAACACATTGGAAAAATGACAATGAAGATTAAGACAAGGATGAGAAGAGATTTACATATAGGAAAAATTGAAAGTTTGACCCTTGAAAAGATAACAAAGGAAAGGAACAAAGTCAAATGAGAATACACCAAAACACAGGGAAAAGAAGGGAACAGAACTGAACTGGGAACATTCCAGCGGGCAAAGTGGAAAGAACAGAAGAGGAAAACTACACTGTACTGGACACAGCTATGAAGGAAACTGTTTGCACTTGAAAGTGGGGTTACTCACTGTGGAGGATTCCCTGTTTCTCTTCCTGAGTACAGGCCCCTCAGCACACCTGGGCAGCTCCTCCCTGCAAGTGAGAAAATTTGGGTAGCCCTGTCCCCTTCTCTACAACATCGCATCCTACTCTGCAGAGTCAGTCAAAGAGCCAAGTATTACCACGTGTGTTTGACAGTAACGGGAAGGAAACAATAACACTACGCAAGCATCAGCAGTCCCCATTCTGGACAATGGAGAAGGGAGAGCAGTTTGTGCTGAGGAAGCCGCACTGAACTGGTTGTGGAAACAATGGCCAGACAGAGGGATATGGAAGATCATCTTCACCAAACAACAATGAAACCAGCAAGCAGGATGCATAAACTACTACAGAAAGTTTAAGCAAACCCACAGGGCAGATTTCAAATACCACAGTATGAAGAGAACACATTCAGGGTATAATGACAAACTGAGACGCAGAATACGTTCGACAGGCTGAATGTGCTGGAGCAAACAATTGCCCATTGTGTGGACTTATTTTACTGCTGGACATGTCGCGTGGGCTGCAGCTCATACACTCTATGAATTTAATTCTGTTCATCTAACCCGTTAAACAGAGGCCTGTTATTTAAAGAACTGTTCATATCCTAACTGAAAAGCATAAATTCTCCAATTCAGACACTACTTAATTTGAAAACCATTTCTTGTGCACTTGATTAAGTTTTCTTTATCAGAACAAAGATTAATTTAACAGAGAACCTTAGCTAGGATGCTTTTTTCTACCCCCTCCATCTTGTACTTTCCACTTGCAACTTCTAGCCTATTTATCACAGTAAAAAAAAAAAAGTAATTACTTGAAAAAATATTTTAATGACAATCCCAATATTTTCTTCCCCCCAGTTATGGAAAATAGCATCGGAGTATTATTTAAGAGTCTGTGCGCTAATGAATACACTGAACCGATAATTGCACAAGTGTCTCTTGCTTCCACACCTCCCCATTAACATTACTAAAAGCCCACAACTGCTTTTGCATTTCTAGACTTTTAAAAATAATATTAGAAATTCAAATTGAATTACTAAGTGTCCCTCAAGGCAAATAAAATACGAAAATTCAGTAGCACACTTAAGTCATAGACTGCTGGGTCAGACAAACTAATGCACATCGGAGGAGGAAGCCTTCATCTGTTTCAAGTATCTTTCTCCTTCCTCCCACTCCATCCACCAACACTCATACAGTGTATGGGAAGTGACTAATAATGCTGGAATTAAAATAAGCCAAAGGTCTGTCATGAAAAGTATGATTGTTTTGATGTGTTTTGTTGCAAAGGACAATGGTGGAAGAATGGTTTGCACTGACTGCAACTGCTATCATCGAGGATCAAATATGCTCTATTTATTCCTGCCATTCAACTACAGCCTTGAAAAGGGACAGACGCTAAACAACTGGGACAAATGATTTGATACCCATCAGGATAGCCTAGAAGAGAACAGAAGACACTGCACTGAACCCATTCTTGGTGTTCATTCAAACTCTGGTTAATACCTCAAAGAGAAGGCAACTTAGACCCTACCAAGCACTAGCAGAAGAAATCAAACCTCCCAGCAAATGGTAGCAGCCTGACAAACTGCTTCACCTGCACATACCAATGCACAACTTCAGCAATATTAAATAATTGCATGAATGCCATGAATGCATACATTCCTGGTTCCAGTTGAAAAGTCTTGTCAGTTATGTACTACAAGAAGAAATCCGAATTCCCTTTCTCAGTAGGGTATCTATCTTACGTACATCCACGCGGCTCAAAAAATGTCAGGTGCTACACTGGAGAAAAGGCACTTTCCAGTGAACTGGTAACAAGAGGACTCGGGAGCAGTCTCAAAATTCTGAGCTCTGCATAAGAGACAAATCCTGTAAGCTCAGGTAACCTATGAAATGGACAGAACAGCTAGTTGAATTTATATGTAGAGCTGCTTGAATTAGATCTGCTCAACCATTTTCAACTCAGCCACTAGAGGGAACACAAGTAGAGGAACAACACGAAGAAAGGCAAACTAGAAAGTAAAGCTTGCCACTCATAAATATTGTCCCACAAAAAGTGGGAAGCTTTGCCAGAGAAACAACCATTACTCTTGCATCTAGGAGTTCTTATGTCGACAGCAAATGATGCTTCTAAAGACAAACCAAGTGTAGACTGAAACAGTGCTGTGGTCCAAAAGCAGCAGCTTGGTCCAGTGGTCTTGGCGATACTGATCGTCCAGCCAGAGTACAGTAAGCTGAGACTGAGCCGAGCCTTTTTCTGCAAGCTGCCTGCAGGGATCTGAAGGTCAGACTGCTGACAAAACTCAGAATCATTTCATCACATCTGCTTAGTACAACTATATGCTGAGCCACTATTCACAAACTGGAGCAGTTCTCTTTAGAATGTTATTTAAATAATTCAGGAGGAGAAAAAGGAATAGTACAGTTATTGCCAGAGCTCCCACTCAGCAGCTAAAATACAAGTAAGGCTGAACTGCACAACAGACATTCTTTACTGCCCAAAGGGAGAAGGGGAAATAGAACAGAAAAATACCTTTCCTTCTCCTAAGCAGAATATACATCATCTTTTCTAGATGCCCATTCCTAAGTTAATGAATTGAAAGATGGAGTTCCAAACAGGGTACAAGAACAGCATCCTGGAATCAATCCAGCATTGTCTTTTTCAGCTGCTTGTGTGAGGTTAACAGGAGGACTGACTTCTATTGTGGGAAATGCCCCACTCAAATCTTTTGTATTCACTTTTGATTAACGGCTTTAGTCATTGGGGAATTACAGGCAGCCTGGTAAAAGTTCAAAGCCCTTTGTCCAAAGAAAGATGGGTAAATTGTTAGGAGAGGAGAGGGTAAGGATAGGATGTAGAGCTGGGGAAGAAAGGAATTGGATAGAGATGGATGAGGAAGAGAAAACAGTAAGATCGGGAGGAGAAAGGGTACATAAAATGTGAAGAGGGAATAACAAGGGAAGATACGCTACAAGCTATTTTAACAGTTCTCAAACAGAGGTTCGCGGAGCTCTTGCTGATGGCGATTAAGAGAAAGGTAAAGGGTAATTTCCAAGCACTAAAATATTAAAAGAAACTGAAATGGAGTAATAAATCTCCTCACGGGCCTTTTGTCTTTATGCAAGCGCTGTTACTGTAAGGAAGTTACAAAATTTGAGTGGAGGTTGTTGCATTTCATCAGAGATGTCTTTCATGATATGCTCTACGCTATGCATTTGCCTTTGTAATTCATGCTTCATTACATCAGAAAGAAAAGCAAAATCAAGCAAGGAAAGGAACAAAGACGTAAAAAGAGCAAGAAAACCACATGAAAACACCTAAACTTGCTGAAATACATTAAATGAAGTTTTATCATCATGTAAGTTCTCCCTCACTAATCCACACTTATTTCAGGTTCCAAGATAATGCTACTGACATTGAAAGCTCAAATGGTTAAAGTATACCTTGAATCCATATTCCCCAGCCCTCTTCCAGTCAAAAGCATTTTAGCACAGTTCCTTTAGCATGAACTAGAGGTAACAACAATTTCTACTGCAGAACGTTTGCAAGCTGGTCTGAAATAGCCTAGCTTTGCTAACCTGCCAGACACATAAGGCAGTATCATCTCCCAAAATACTGAATGAAAGAAAAGAGAAAGAAATAAGCTGAACGGGTTTTTTTTTGTTGTTTTTTTTCTTTTCCCCACTCCATTTATTTTACCAGCTTGTCTGAAGCTTGCTCTGAGGTTTCGGAACCCTTTTATTGGTTTTATTTATCCATTTACCACGTCATACTTTAAATCGATAGAAAGGCAGCAATGCCGCTTTGGAAATTCCAAATAAACCGTACACTTGACATTTTGAATTCAAAAGAAACTGGGTTACAAATCATTTAAAATTAAAAATATAATCATAATAATATAAATTAAAAAAATTAAAAATAATAATATAAAAATAAAATATAATGTTATTTCTTTTAAAAGCCAAAGGCCTATCAGCAAAGACATCCTGGCATCGCCAGCAGTCTCATCCATCACACCAGAAAAAGTATGAAAAGTTTTCAACCCTCAATGACTGGCATCTTCTAACAACTTACCAATCTGGTCTAACATAATGAAAGAAAAGGAGGCCTTCATATTTCTCTCCCTACTGATGTAATCAGTCTGCCTGAGCAACCAGGAGCTTTCATTTGAAGGATCTGTTGGAACAAGTCCATTAACACCTCCATAACTATAACAGGATGAACTCATTGAGTATTCAGGATTCTATCAACAAGAGGTGTGAGATGAGGATCAAAGATACATGTCCCAGTGAGCAGGATGCCAAACCTTCTACCCTGGAACGGGTTCCACTGCTATTAATAGAATTACTAGCAATAACTTCAGTTCAAGTGATGAAGCATCCAGACTCAGAACGCACAGCTTTGATGGTGCAGTTCAGCCCCTTAAGATTTCTACTTAGCCATGCAAGCCATACCTCTTCTTGCTTTATATCACAACACCCCACTGCCTCTCTCTGCCCAGCCTTTCTGGACGCACAGTGATTGATACTCTTGCCTTTTGAGGTATTGCAATACCTGTAACCTTTCCACTTCCCTATTGAGAAAAAGCCAAAACTTTCTTCCCTGTTCTTCATCACAGTACACTCTCACAGCACATTCCTATGTCCTCTACATCCTGATGCATTAGCACATCAATACAGATAAGTTTCATTGCTGTGGGCTCCCCTAAACCAAACACAGGTACATAAGCATGGCCAAGGTAGCCCAAACGCGCATGCGCTTAGCAGCAAGCCAGCAGCACACTGTAGCTCTGAGATGCTGACAGGATAAATTGCATTGTGAAACTTCCACCGCTTGTAGAATACAATCTCTGTCTATTAAGTTTAGAAAATTAGTGTAGAAGTTTCAATTTCTGTATCAGTGCAGCCAGTTGAAAAACATGGGTCAAGCTGTTTGCAGAATTGAATTGTTATTCCAGAGAAGGGACCAGGAGCAAAAACCAGCTCCGCCACCCCAAAACCTACTGAAATCTGCACTAGTTCAGTGATCAAACAGGCCACGATCCTGAAATGCCTCTAATTCCAGTAGGGATAAAAATTCCCCTTTGGCTCTTCCCCCTGTACAAAACGAAGAGAGGCCATGCTTAGGTGACCGGGACTAATGGGGTGGAATGGATATGAGTGCCCCGTCAGCCGCCTTTATGCTACAGATAACAGAAGAAAGAACTACCAGCAGTGTGAACGTGCTCATCACTACTCATGGAACAACGCAAAAAACAATAAGAAGCACCAAACAGCAACAATGGTTACTTCCCTATACACTGTTTGTTCTATTGAAAGCTGATATACTTTTTTTTTTTTACATACTGAAAAAAGCACTGCTGCATGATGAATGTTTCAGAACAGTAAAATCAAAAAAATATGAAGAGTAAAACATCCCATAAAAATCAATAGAGAGAATGTGAATGTGCTAGTTTTAAAAGCCTTCACTGCTTAATTTCCTCAGGCAAATGTAATGTGTAAGGGTTACTTTTAATGTGAGAAATAAAATTCCTACTGGCTACTCTCTGAACGCAGCAGATTTAACAAGAGGTGACAGTTACGCCGGTTTTGTTGCCATTGCTTTATTACCAGAGCTTATCTTGTTCGACAGTGTCCTAAAGATACAGATCCAACATTTCCAGAAGGTGAAGAAAAAAAAAAAAAGGAGAGGAGAAAAATAAAAATAACGAGTACAGAATCATAGCAGAATACAAATCAAACATTTTAACTGTGCACTCTAGCTAAATATTCTTATCAGTTTGGGCCATTCTAAGTATTTTATCCAGGTAAAATTCACCTACTAAAAAGATAAGTCAAGCTTCATGCTGCAGCTGACACTGACTCCATTGATGTACCACGAATACATTTAAGCAGCCAAGAAGCACTTCTCTCCATGTTAATAAAATATGGCTGATGACAATAACCATGTAAATAAAACTGTTAAATTTATACTCCCATTTTAATTCTATAAGATAAATGGCAAGAAACTACCTCATGAAACTCGCAGCGCGTTTTGATGCTTATGTGAAAAGCCAATACAAGAGCCATTGATCCTCTTAACCTCACAGGGAAAGGCCATAAACTTCACAACTCAGCTGTTTGCTCTGTTCCTCACTCACAGGATGATACACAGCACTGCTCCCTTCAGATTAATAAGCAAGCAGAGATGCAGAAAATGACTAAGAGTCTTTCTTAGTAATTTTATCCCCGAAAGAAAGACCAGACTGTGTCTAATGCATGGAAAACCCAGAAAGAAATTCCTGAAAGGCATGCAGCAAATGATAGTGCCAGAAAAAAGGAAAAAAATCTCTTGCAATTACCAAAAAAAAAAGTCACTTTCAGTTCCCTGAGCCCACCTGTTCAAGTACTGGAGGCAAAATGGAAAACAGAGCCTCCACAAATCTGAAAGCTCTGCAGTTTGGTTGCTGGTGGGGTTGGGTTTGGTTGGGTTTTTTTTTTTTTTTTTTGATTGTTTGGTTGTTTTTGTTTTGTTTTAATAAGAGTTATTCTTTCTTGTCAGAACTGGCCGTATAAAACAGTAGTATCTGAACGGTCTTTGTGTATGATATGTTTTTCCCCCCAGAGTTACATAATGACTTCACGTGAGTTTTTATTATTCAGAATCATGACATCATGGCAGACAGAATTCAGTTCACTGGCACAACCCAGATCTACTGCTTAAATTGCTCTGAGTGCAGAGATAAGTCATGTTTTTGAACTAAAGAAATACAGCCTTCTCATAGAACATGTAAAGAGAGAATTCTTTTGTTAGCTGTCAGTGGGATTTTGCTATCTCTGCTAAATATATAATGGTTAGTGTCATAACAAAGATCAGCCATCACATTATAGCATTTATCTTCATGAGTGAAGAGAGGAAGGGCTACTGTGATTTATTCCATCTCTCCTCATGAGACGATTAATGTCATAAGAGATTAGCCTTCAGTATTGACTCGTACACATAATAAAATATAGGGCTGGAGTGGGATGCTAGGCAGTTTTAATTGCCACAAATTTGGAAGCCCGCATTACTTACAGATGGCACAGTTGACAATTACTCATCTAAGATTTTCAAAAATAGAAGAATATTCTGTGGTTCACTAACTCCTATCCATTTTATGTCACTTACTTACTTGTTCAGTCCTTCTTAGCAGTCCTTCCACACAATCTTTTCCCCCATCTCATCACCCAGGTCCACCCACAGTTGTCCCGTTAAACAGAACATTTATTGCAGAACTGAAGAGCATAGTGCTGGTCTGCAGTGATATTTGTAGCATCTGTTTAAAGGTTTGAAAAATACGCGTTTAACAGCTATTACTAAGAAACATTTGTTGCAATAGTCAGATTAGAAAGAATGTATGATGGCTCTTTATCTGAGCTCACATTCACATACAAATATATAAAAAAAAGTTGGGATATAAGGAGTAGCTTTCCCCAAGTTTTGTAAAAAGTTACACGATTGCTTCTTTCCCAGGATCTTGTAAACTAATCTGACCATCTCAAATTTACATTAATAATCTTTCAAAACCTCGTTACTTTGGAGAAAGTGTATACAGATTATGTTGTTCACATGTTTCTGGTGTGTTGTAAAACAACAACAACAGTGTTTCAGATTGCTGTGTGCTGGTGAACACCAATGATAAGCAAAAGTTCTGTTAAAGAGGAAATAATTCTTTTTCCTCAAAATGGAGCACAAATCTTATGTATTTTCTTTAATTCTCATTTTCTGGATACTGCTAAATCATGCTACGCTGGGTGAAGTTTAAATTTTTTTTCTGTTAAAAACAGCAATCCTTTACCACTGGTTTGCATCAAGTATAGCGAGTTGTTAAAGAGTTCTCAATATAAGCATTATCTTTATCTAGGTTTCTCAAGTTTTGACTCGAACATTCTTATCAGGTTGTTAATTACAGCCACATAAATTATAACCAGCAACTGAAGCCAGCCCGGGCAGCAAGACCAGCCACATAACAGGACAGTGGTACGGAAGGTAAAGGCAAGGGAGAAGTATCGTGAAAGCTAAGGATGTTTTTTTATTTGATAGTGAATGGACAAGAGAGAAAGATCAATGGAACCTTATCAGTACAGCTGTATTCCAGCTGGATGTTGGTTTCCCTTACAGATTTGAACCAAGGAGCAATCACTTGGCACAGGCAAACCAATTCAGTGGGGCCTCCAGCCTATGAAGGAAAAAGATGAACTGTGACCTCAGAACTGATCTAGGTAAGGAGACAAAACACTGACTGCTAAATCAACAGTTTGTAATCAGATCTCAAAGCAAAATGCAGAATGCCTGTTGCTCCATAAGGGAAAAAACTGAAAGCATTCAGGATAATCTACAGTTGTGGAGGCTCACAACTCTTATCCTGCTTGAAGGCATTATTCCAAACTATGTGTCCACATTCCCAAAATTCAAGCTGGACAACAGCTGAGCAGGCGGATCAGTAGTCATACATCACACAACTCCTAACACTGAGTTCTGGAATCACAACGAAGTAATTGGTCAACAGAGAGGAATCACAGAGGATTTTCTAAGGGAATACAAATATAGTGACCTCTTAAAGTGAGGCTTCCTGTTCAAGGCGAACATCTATCTTTAGGGGTCATTAGCTTCACAGCATATTTCTTACCTAGGACACTTCACTATCTGTTAATCAGATTCATCTGTTAACTGCCAAGAGAGAATACTCAAAAAAAGCAAACCACGAAGGCGCAAAACATGGCTGAAGTCTATTCAGGCACGTTTTTTTTACACTTTCCTGTAAGCATGAACAAACATATATCCATATATCTGAGGATCTGAGTTTTCCCAAAGTCACATCTCCTCAGGAAATGCAGCAGTAGCTAATCGTCAGCTCCTAGGGAATGCTACTGGCAAATAATTTCTACGCCCATGGGGTTTAGACACAACATTTTAGATTTAGTGTTTTAAGAGATGATATTCATGCCTGTTTGAGCTAAATCTTCAATTCCCTCCCTCCCCACCCCGAAAAAGGCAAGCAACAGAAAAATGAAAATAGTTTTATGCAAAGGTTACACAGCCTCAGCTTGGGCTTCCAGTGTAACCACCGAATTCACACTGTACCTTTGAACTAATGTGAGTTGGAAACGAGATCCAGCTCAAATCTAGGAATGCAATCTTTAATTAATTACGCCAGGCAATCTCATCCAAAGACATAAAATTATACACAGAGGATTTAGGCACTATGTTCTTGAAGGTTAAAACAAAAATAAATCGCATTGTTCAGAATCACAAGAAAACTGTCTCTTCTCCAAGCTCTGTCCAATCTTCTGGACAGAGAAGATTCTAAGGTATACACATTTTTTGCTGCTCTAGAAATAACCTGGACAAGATCATTTGAGACTCATTCTGAAAATTCTTATTATCAAACAGATGAGAGAATATTGCAGAACACAAATTGGTCTTTTCAATTATTTCACAGGGATTACCTATAACATCAACAATAATATTTTGGCTGAGATAGCCCACACTGCAAATTGTTCTAGACAGAATGCAACATAATAAACACACAGTATTTCATTTCCAAGACAAAGGTTATATCTTTTACAGACGAGAGAAGACATCATTTTATTTTTTCATTTCCACCCTTAAACTACCGGAGTTTGAGAAGAAACCAAACTTGAAAGATGAAGGTTTGGGGACTTCAGTGGGTTACCTCAATATGTGAAATGGTTGCAAAACATAGAAATAAACAGAATGTAGTTTTATCATAAAATTCAGAAGTATTTCTTTTCTATTTCTTTCACTTTGTCATAGATTTTTTTCTTCTCCTCTGTATTTACTACTCCTCATTGGTACAAGAATATTCCCTTCTCTTCTTCACTGTTTCCCAAAGCAGCGCGACCATCTGATTACATCAGTATTACTCAGGCACGCTCTCTTTTTACCACATGACATGCCAACAAACATAAACCCAGTTTCATTTTCTTCTACTAATCCCAGAAAATGTATGCAAGTACTAAAAGTAACAAGCATTATAACTATTATTATGTATGCTTGTAGCTTTTAAATAAAAATCATTTATTTCAGAACATTAATTCTCAGAATGCTTTCCCCAGATCCCTCTTCTGCCACTCTGAAATTGCTCTCTAAAATTAATTCCAACATTTAACAACACTTTAACTAACACATGAAACTTCTTGCCATAACAGCTCTATGAACATAGATAACAGCAAACAGGTGCAGTGATTATATTAAATAGAAAAAGACACCTCTCAATCTCTTTGCAGCTCTTTCAGGAGAATTTCCCAACTGCCGTGAGTATTTATCAGCCTCCACAATCTAAGCAGCCTCTTTTGCAGTTCTGGCTCAGAATGAAAATAGGAACATTATTTTACTGCAACATTGCTTTAAACAGCTTGAAACATCCTCCTGCAGCACAGACGCTAATATACTGAGCATACAGTAGAAACCGAGTTTATCCTCGTTAAAGGAAAGACACGTATCTAGATATTAGATACGTAAGATATCTAGCTGTGTGTGTGTATACACATATATAGATGTATAATTAATATAAGGAATAATGTATAATATGTTAAATGTGTAATAATGTTAAAGATTTCAGAAATCGTAGCAAGGTGAGTACGTTTTGGATTGTTTGACGCATCATCTCCAAGCATGGCAGATGATACCACTGATGAATGGAAACAGAAGTGTTCTCTACTGTAATGTATCACCTCTTCCATTAGAAATTAATCTACAAAAAAATTCTAAAAAAAATAATCCCACTTAAGGCAAACTAATTGAAAGATTAAGATATCGTAGGCTTTTTGTTTTGTATTTTAAACAGATTAAAAGACAACAAGACAACGCTCTTCTGGTTCGCCTTCCAAATCCATATAAAATAATTCTGATCAAATGCTTTGATTCTATTATTTCAAATTTTTTTTTCACTAGTTTCTTCATCTCCTGCTGTTGTAGATTTCAGCCCCATGGTTCACAGACAGCTGGACGAGTCCACAGATCACAATAACTCAAATGACTGCTCAGATACTGACTTTATCCTCAATGTCTTTGACTGTGCCCACTCCTCTCATCGCTCATCCCATGTGCTATATCCCGCAACCTTCAGCCAAACCAGCATGTACTCATTTACTTCTCACACATTTACGTTCTCTTTCATTGGACAAGTCCCCAGGCAGCCCTATATGAGTTCAGCAGTCTCCTCATGTGTCGCTGCCACTGTGACCTGGAGGCTAAATTAATAACCCACGATGAACATCAAACACTTACTGCAAAGGACTGATCATAGCACACGCACTGAAAGGTACTTAGTAAATGCAGCAATCATCAGCAATGGATGAGTAATGGATGTATACAGCATGCAGTAACTTGCGCAGTCACACTGATAAAAATCTCCGAATTTACCTTGTGAAGTCACAGCACTCTAGTTCTTAAGTGCTTTTAGTACTCTAAAAAAGAACGTGTTTTAACATCACAACCACTTAGTGAGGCTCACTGAGTCCTTGGAACACTCTATCACAAGGAGCACAAAAGATCCTTCATCATAGGATAACTGCAGTGTTCTAACTAGCTTAAACCAGTAATTCCATTTTCTCTCAGTATCTATTCTTTGAGGGCTGATCATACGCTCCGTAAACCACAGCATTCACCAACAGACTTTAACTGAAGAAGATGAACATTGCTCCACAGCAAAGACATAGGGCTGGTTATCACTGACAAGTTTCACTCAGATGGGTAACTCTCCTTCCAAAAGCAACAAGGGAAATTGGCAGTGAGATGGTTAATCTCTGACCACTGACAGGAGGAAACAACATTTTAGCACGAAGAATTTTGTTTGCAAGATGAAAAAACAAACTGGACCAAGAGCTCTGCAGAGCTGAGAGTAGTGTCCATTTCTTGCTATTGCTAACTGTTTCCCCAGAGGATGCTGAGGTTCATTATGGTCAGACTGAACGTCCCAGGCATTCAGACTTCTGTCTTTGATTCTCCCTGTCAGCCTCACAGAGCTGTAAACCAATACTTGACACAGCATATACTATTTAGGGAGCTAAACCAGGAATCTGAGGGACCAGGACAACATCAAAACAGGAATCTTTATTCCGTCTTCCAATGAAATACTACCTACTGGGATACCTGGCAAAAAGTACGTCAGCTATTGCTCAAGAGGCTACTGTTGGACTGTGATCTATATTCAAAGTCTCCAGCTGCTCACATGTATTGAGTTTATGCGATGAGATTTTGGTAGCAGGAAGCTGCAAGAGGAGCTTCTGTGAGCAGAGCCCAGCAAATGCCCAATGGTAGATTTAGTCCCATCAAAAGGGACGCACCGCTGAGCCCATGAGTGATGTTGTTTATGCCTCTGGGAGAGCAGATTTAAGAAAGAGAAACTGCTGCACAGTGGCAGATGGGAGAGAGGAGTGAGAAAACGTGAGAGAAACAGCCACGCAGACCCCAAGGTCAGTGCAGAAGGAGGGCAGGAGGTGCTCCAGGCACAGAGCAGAAGTTCCCTGCAGCCCGTGCAGAGGCCCATGATGGAGCAGGCTGTCCCCTTGCAGCCCATGGGCACCACACAGAGCAGATCTCCATGTACAGCCTCTGGAGAGGAGCCCACGGTGGGATAGGAGGGCTGGGGAGCTGCCGCCTGTCGAGACCTTTGCTTCTGAAAGCTGGGCCCCGTGGTGTTGAAGCAGTGTTTGAAGAGCTGCAGCCTGCAGGAAGCCCACACAGGATCAGTTTGGGAATAATCCCACATTGGAGCAGAGAAACAGAGCGACAACAAAGGAGTGGCAGGGACAAAGCATTATAGACTGATCGCAGCTCCCATTCCCCTGCGCTGCCCAGGGCAAGGAGGTAGAAGAATGTGAATGGGGGGAAGGTGGTTTTAGTTTTCTTTTAGGTCACACCCACAGAGCTGCAGTCAATGGCTTGATGTCCTACTAGATACCAGTGATGACAGGCCTTCCTCAGGGGTCAGTATTGGGACTGGTGCCATTTAATGTCTTTGTCAGCAATACAGAGAGCAGGACTGAATGCACCTTCAGCAAATTTGCCAAGGACACCAAGCTGTGCATTGTGGTCAACACACTGTAAGGCTTGGATGCCAACCAGAGGAACCTTGACAGGCTTCAGAGGTGAGCCCATGAAATCCTCATGAAGTTCAATCCCAAGCACAAATACAAGCTGAGCAGAGAATGGATTGAGAGCTACCCTGAGGAGAAGCACCTAGGGGCTCTGGTGGATGAAAATCTCAACAAGAGCCAGCAACGTGTGCTTACAGCCCAGAAGGCCAACTGTATTCTGGGCTCTAGAGTGTCCTTCCAGTATTTAAAGGGGTCCTCATAGGAAAGATGAGGAGAGACTTTTTAACAGGGCATGTAGTGATAGGACAATGGAGAATGGTTTTAAACTCAAAGAGAGTAGAGTTAGATTAGACATTAGGAAGAAATTCTACACTGAGGGCAGCGATACACTGCAACAAGTTTCCCAGAGAAGTTGTGGATGCTCCATCCCCAGAAGAGTTCAAGGCCAGGCTGGACGGGGCTTTGGAAAATCTGATCTAGTGAAAGGTGTCCCTGGCTACAGCTGGGGGTTTGGAACTAGATGATCTTCAAGATCTTTTCCAACTCAAACCAGTCTAGGATTCTAGGATTGTTTTCTCACTTCTCTAGTCTGTTAGTAATAGGCAATTAACTATGAGGACTGCTCCAAAAGTAACGCCTCCTATTTTATTATGTTGGTCTGCAACATCAGAGGGCAGATGTTGATAGTATGACAGTGGAGGCTGAACCTTCCCATCAACATTCCATTACATTTTTCTACTGTGTGACAGATGGCGGCAGAGGGGCAGTCTGATAAAATGGTGTCTGACATGGAAGTGTGTATGAAGCAAGGGTGTGTTACTGAATTCCTCTTGGCAGAAAAAATTGCTGAACCCTTATGGAGACCAAACAGTGGATGTGAGCACAGTGAAGCAGTGGGTGGTGCATTTCAGCAGGGGTAACAGCAACATGAAAGACAAGCCACATTCCAGACAGCCATGCAGATTTTATTTTTTTTTTATTTTTTTTTTTTTTACAAGCATGGCATGTAGGCTCTTGTTCATTGCTGACAAAAATGCACAGCTAATGGTGGTGACTATGTTGAAAAACAGTGTTTTGTAGTTGAGAATTCAATCAAACAGCGTTATTGTGCTCTGTTGTAGTTTCCACAAAAATAAATAGGAGGCATTACTTTCAGAGCAACTTATGTATATTAACCTCCCTACACTGAGTTCGTTTTGCCTGTGACCATGATCTGTGAGTTACCTCCCTGTCCTTACCTCTACACTTGAACCCTTTTTCGTTGTATTTTCTCCCCCTCTTCTTTTGAGAAAGGGGAATGAGAGAACAGTTGTGGCTGAGTTCAGCTGCTGATCAGGGTAAAACCACTACAGCACACACACCAGGCATGGTGAAGTAAACCATTATTTTAAAAGATTAACAGTCTTATAAGCAGCAGATCATGCTGCATACTAGAGTCTCGCCTTTCATTTCTATGATCTGGCCCGATGGACCCAACCACTCACTGAACTATCCAGCCATTCCTCTGATGTGTGCCTAACAGACAGCACATAGTCAATAACGCAGTACAACTTGACAGCACAGCATCCTGGGAACAGGACAAAAGGAAGACAAACAACCTATTCAACAAGGACTGCCAACGTAGCAGAACTGGCTACGCAGACTTCTCTTAATCTTGGCAAAAAAAAAAAAGTTTCAAACTGAGAGCTCAGTACAAGAAGAATCCATGCAAATGCTGAGTAGTCTCTGATACCTTCTGTAAGTTACACAGCGGTGGAGCCACTGGTCACCTTGAAACCAGCAACAAAAAGGCACTAATATACCTCCAGTAGTAACTTACATGAAACTGATTTACTGAGCTCATTCCACAGCTACAGAATGAGTCCCACTAAACTATTCTACCTACTTTTTAAAATAGAAGGTGAGTGCTTGCAAAAACCTATGTTATGAATGAAACAAATTATGACACATTAATATGCATTAAGCACAACCGCTGTAAGGATGAACCTGCTGCAGCGTTGTTACAACAAACTGCTGAGAACATCCATAGGCTTTAAGCACTAAAAATTGTCAAAAAAGACAGAGGAAGTGACTAAGCACCATTAAATGAATACAGAATTCTCAATCTGTAGAAATAAACTGGTTCTTTCTGTCTAATCATTGTCAGAAAAAGAGAGATAAGGACATATACAATTGAGCTCTAAATCATGTCCATCTAACAACTTGTCAGAACTTCTTTTTTCTCCTAGTTCTCTCATTTTTAAGTAGGACACGAAATTTCACAAGAAGACTAGACGCTGGTAAACTTCAGAAAAGCCCCAGCCCAAAAAATGAGTAATGAGTTACCAATTGATGCTACTGATTTCAGAAAATTCAAGTTAATTTTAGGCGTATGACTTACTTTTGAGTCTAAACAATGTGCCCTTGAGGCCCTTACAACTTCATCTTCTATGATTACCAGTTCTGTGATTATCAAACTAATAGTCTAATTAAGATGTTTTTCCTGCTCTAAATATCAAATTCCAAAGAGATTCTGTTTAGTCTTATCTGTCTAGAAGTTCTAAGTGAGAGAAAGGCCAAGTGAAATGAAAGAAGCCAGAGTGACCAGAGAACATCTTCATTTCGAGATAGCTGCCAGAACCTCAGACCAGAAGAAAAATGGGTCATGGCCAAAGTGACTTTTTCCCCACCATATACCTTGCTAGAAAGTACTGGCAGATATGTGGTGACATGCAACATCACATGCTTCTCTGATATAGCAACACCAACAGACATCCCAGCAGATAGTGGATAACAGGGAAGTAAGACATAAAATGAATCGATTTTTATCTAAAAAACAATTGAACAATTGAAATATCTGAGTCTGGAATTTGTTCAGTTAAAATTGATGAGACTAAAAGAAAAATAACAGAAAGTTATCAGTTACTGAAGGACAGTTAAACTTAGGCAATGATTGTGGTAGAGCCTCGTCATATATAAAGAATTTTCACATCATAAATTTAAGTTATATGGGACAAGAAGACTGACTACAATTTAATGGATTCTGTAGACATTTCAAAAAGAAACTCATCAATTATAGTGAACTACACACAGTTAGGCATGTTCTCCAGGCTGCTAAAAGCCAACTGAAATGGAGTAAAACTTTGACCTTCAAATTGTTAGTGTATGCTCTGATTAAGGCTCTTTTCCCTCTCTAGACATCAAGTTATACAAGGAACTAACAGAGTAAAGCAATGTAAGTCCTGATCAGGATGACTGCTTTACCAAATTCATAGCTCCATCTATGCATAACCAAGATCACAGTAAGAAAGAGGGAAAATACCTTCTACATTAAGTTCTCCAAATCACCGACTAAACCAAGACACTCGCCTATCAAGGAACACTTTCAAAGTTGTAGAGACAGCAACATTCTCCGAACATCTAGAATCACAGAATCACCAAGGTTGGAAAAGACCTTTAAGATCTTCCAGTCCAACCATCCACCTGTCACCAATATTTCCCACTAAACCACATCCCTCAGTACAATGTCTAAACATTTATTGAACCCCTTCAGGGACAGTGACTCAACCACCTCCCTGGGCAGCCCATTCCAGCGCCTGACCACTCTTTCAGAGAAGTACTTCCTAATGCCCAACCTGAATCTCTCCTGGTGCAACTTGAAGCGATTCCCTCTCATTCTATTGCTAGTTACATGGGAGAAGAGGCCAACTCCCACCTCACCACAACGTCCCTTCAGGTAGTTATAGAGAGCAATAAGGTCTCCCCTGAGCCTCTTCTTCTCCACACTGAACAATCCCAGCTCCCTCAGCCACTTCTCATAAGGCCTGTGCTCCAGACCCCTTCCCAGCTCGTTGCCCTTCCCTGAACACCTTCCAGATGTCTTTCTTGTAGTGAAGGGCACAGAACTCAATGTGCGGCCTCACTGGTGCGGTGTATCTCTGAGTACAGAGGGACGATCACTTCCCTGCTCCCAGTATTTTATTGGCAATATTATTTCTGATACAAGCAAGAATGTCATTGGCCTTCTTAGCCACCTGGGCACACTACTGGCTCATGTTCAGCTGAGTGTCAACTAGTATTCCCAGGTCTGTTTCCTCTACACAGAGTTAAAGTTAGATGACCCTCTGCAGGATGTGACTGTCACCCACAGGATAAGGTCAGGTTGGATGGGGCTTTGAGCAATCTGACCAAGGGAAAGCTGTCCCTGCACATGGCAGAACAGTTGGACTAGAAAATCTTTAAAGGTTCCTTTCAACTCACCACATTCTATCATTCTACAATAATGACCACTAAAGTTGCGTCTCTACAAACAGCAAGGAGATATTCATCACCATAGACTCAACTAAACCAATCCATTCACTTAGGAGAGCCACATGTAAAACACAGTGTACAATTTCCACCTTTTAAATAATTTTTTATGCTCAAAAGTCATGAAAAGTCACCTAGAAAGTGTCCTGGAATGTTTTCTACAGAGAACTTTAACACAGTTCTCTTAATGAGTTTGTGACTATCCCTCATGGTTTAGAGCATCAGCTGAACCAGTGGTTGCTGATAATGGCAAAGGTTGTCAGACAGAAACTAAATGCTACACTACAAACAAGTCTGTCTCGGACAGCTGAGGTACGGTCTGCCACATTAGACCCAGAACCTAGAAATAAACAGCCAGACCCAAAATGTTAAAAACCTTATCTAAAAGTTCCACCAATGCTGAGGGAAGCTATGCATCAGGGTCCACAAAGACTTTGTCTTGCTGAGCTCAAGCCATTAAAAGAGTCCTGAAACTCTCCACATTCAAAGAATGAAAACAGAAGACATCAGATTACCCTAGTTTCCTGTTCCAGTGCAAGAAACCAGAACTTGCTTAGTCCAAAGTCAGTGTTGCTGCCATAGATCCCTCCAACACTAACTGCAGTTCTCAATCTCAATCAGTGGACTTAGAATGAAGACCAACAAAGAAGGCATTCACTGCCAGCTGGCTTACTAATTCTAGCCTGATAGTCACGATATCTGTGGTAAAGTATTATATTCAGAACTAGACGTAACTGGGGACTGGCTTGCTTAAGTCATGATATTCAGAGACACAGGTCATCCCATCAAAGCTTACCTTAGCTGCACATTTAGATTAGATATAATGAAGTGTTTTACAATAAGGGTGGTAAGGCACTGGAACAAGTAGCCCAGAGAAGTGGAGGATGCCCTGTCCTTGCAGACACTTGAGGTCAGGTTGGATGGGTCTCTGAACAACCTGATCTAGCTGCAGATGTCCCTGCTCATTGCAGGGGAGTTAGACTAGATGACCTTTAAGGATCCCTTTCAACACAAACGATTCTATGATTCCAGTTTTAGGTGAAACTGATCAAATCTTGCTTAGGAATTTGGAAACTGAGGAAATAAAAAAAAAAAGACCTATTATTTCAACAGAAGTATGCAGTATCACAGCAAAATATTGGCGGTTCTTCTACAAAGAAAGCTGGAAGTCACTGTGAACATTCACTGCATCAGTGAGCATTAAACCATACTTACAAACACTGATAACACTGTCTCATTGTTGAGGAATGCTCATTTTAGGTTCCTTCAAGAGTTTTCTCCTATTTTAACCAAGTTGGTAGAAGTATTGTGACTTTACTCAGAAAAGGTCTCATTCTTGGATTGGGCTCCTGCTTTTCTAAAGCCCCGTGCTGTCAAGGGCTGGAATCTTTGTTCCTCCCATCCCGCCCTAGAAGAATGCAAAAGAAGAGCTAAAACATTATATTTGGAGGATTTTTTAGATCAACTTTTAAAATAAAAAATATTGAAATATATTAACTTCTATAATATTTCACATTAATGAAAAAAACACAACCACAGAAGGTAAAGAAATAGATGCAGATTCAACCTTGTCTAACAAGCGCAAAAATTACTTTGAATAAAACTAACTGGATGAAACCCTAGAGCAAACCAAAATAAAACATAGCTCTTCAAAAAAGCATTGATTGGGGATCAAAGGGAAAGGCCATCAAAACTTCCCAAGCTACAATGTTTCTGCATGTCTGAAAAAGAATTAAATCAGAACAAATACAGAAATAATAGTAAGTCTGTGTTAAGCCAACAACAAAGAAATTCTTAATACTGTAAAACAATGTTAAATCTCCCATTTTTAGAGATACATGGAGCTCCTTTCTCAAGGCTTTAAAATGTATTTATAGTAACAAAAATGAAGACTTTTATCTTAAGTCAAAGGGATTATCATCAATGGTCTAGCTACACAGACCGTTTTTTTGTTTGTTTCGTTTGTGGTCTTCAAAGATGAAGACATAATGCTTAAATAGTTCCCTACCATTATACGATCTATTTCAACTCCACTATCTTAGCAGAGCAGATGAAGCAACAATCAGTTTTGGACAGCCAGTCACATTAAGCAGTAACATATAAGCTAACAATTCCAGTGGGCTTTTGTTGTTTTTTCACGCTTTTGTTGTTTTTTTTTCCCAGCATCCATTTCTTAATTAATTAGCATAATTTTCTTAAAGTTTACACGAGCAACAGAACAACTGTTAATTAGAAGCTGGACCCTGTCAGGAGACTAGTACAAGGAATTCAGAAATTAAGGCATGAATATTACTCACCCAACATTCACACATCAGCTGAATCATGAGAGCGCTCTACAGCACCAATAAAGAACATACAACTTCAAGTAACATAAGAAAACCTTTCTTTCAGGATAAAATTTAGCGAAGAAAGAACAAAAATACTGGAGAGGAAACACAGCAAGCAAGACATGAATAACCCAACACATGCTACAGTTCTCATTCTTCAGATTTTCTTCTGCTTTATTGTTAACTAGTGATTGAAACTTAACTGTAGTGTTTCAAAACACCACTTATAGGAAAGACAAGAAAACAATAATAAGGACAAGCTATGCATAAAACAAATCATTTTTAAATGTTATCGTAAAATGTTACTATCACCCTTTGTAGACATCCTACACTTCAAACATATGTTGAGCTCTGCACTCATGAGGGGGGCAGCCTGAACTCATTTCGTTCAGGCTTCTGCTTTTCCAGCTCACAAAATGAAGCCACTTCCAGCAGTTAAAACCAATGATACAAGTCAGGTTATTGCTGCAGAGTATCCTTGGACACACTTTGTTCTCAGCAATTTTCATTTTGATATCTCTTACACTGTATCTTATGGCAGTAAATTGTTGAGAGACAGAACTCAGCATTTGAGGACTTTCAAAATGGTTTGAGAGTTCTTGTGAGCTTAAGAACAGCTAAAATTAAACAGCTACAAGTTTTTCCAACTGACCGGAATAATTACAAGTTACTTGAACTAGTCAAGTGCTTGGTGATGTTCAGTTTTTGCGCGTTCCATGTACGACTGCTGAATAGCACAGGGATCCAAAGAAAGACAGAGGAAGGACGTCCTCCTCCCTTTAGAAGTTTTCTTTTGCTCTTGTTCTTTTAAATGTGGCATCTTACTCTCTGACACAAGAAGCAACAAAACTAACTACCAAAATAAATAAATGAATGGAGAGGAGACAATGCCCAGGTTGTGCACAAACATTGCTGAGTCTTCTATAAGTACCTGAGAGTTGACATATCGAGTCTACCACAAAGGTTTGCCCTCCAGCAGGTTGCAAAGACAGGTTGCAATTTTATCCATAGAAATGCACGTTGTACAAAATGGGTTCTGTAATACGAACTGTTAGTGGTATTCCACCAATCCACTGATCCTGCACATGTGTTCATTTCTCAGGAATGCTTGTAAGCTGGGTTGTGCTTGCCCTAAGATAAGCAGACTTGCATGTGAAAAAAACAACAACAAAACAACAGCGTCACGTAGAAAGATTCAGCTCTCTGCAGGAGGCTTCTTCCACAAAATGCAAGTTCCAATACAGTGCATTCCAATGGCCTCTGTTTTACTGCCTATATCACAAACATGGTATTTACAGCAAGAGCTGAGTATAATGGGAGTCCTTTCCTGCTTCAGTTTAAAAATCAAGCATCTTGAAAAAGCCCTGCATTGCAGGAACTTGAGTTTTCAAAGACCGTTTAATCAAATAGAAGAAATAGAAATGCAACACTGCCTGTCAGTGTGGAGCCTCACCACTTAGGCTTACACATTACAATGTATTTTAAGACTGTCATGTAATATATTTTTCTGAAGCACTTCTCTTTCTTTCATTGTGAATGTGGGAAATGGAGAGCTGTGTAACGATTTCAGGCTTGAGTCCAGTTTTTGTACTCCTTTTTATCCATGACAACTATTACATGGTGAATTATGAGTTTCAATATAGATTGAATAGAGACATGACCATACCGTTTCTTTCATAATTACTGTGAGAGAAATAGTAATAGAGAGTGAATGAGGCAAAAGTGTAGCCACAGAAGGAAGATGATTTTATGACTGAGAAGCAGGACTACTACAGAGACACTGCGGGTACGATAACTGCCTCTCCCACAGACTTCCTGTACAGCTTTGAGTGAGGTACTTAATCCTTCCATGCCTCTACTCTACACGGGTAAAGCATTAGTCAAAATACTTAACTTTATAGGGATGCTACAGAAACATTTGTGTTTGGGAAGCTACTGGACGTTGCTAACAATAGCTATGGGTGGGCAACCGAAACATAGGAGAAAAACATATTTTAGCAGAAATTTTGAAAGCTTTACAGAAAACGAAGCACGGCACCTCACATCAAACAAAGAAAATAAAATGAACAAAATCAACAGCTCTTGTGAGTGAACTTGAAGTACTAGGAAATCTACCGAGCAAGTACATCATTTTAAGTTCAGATTGTAATAGATGGACATGCACAACAGAATGACAAAGCAATGCCAGCAGCATTACCTTTCTCCTTTTCTATGTTTGAACACTTGGTTTTGAAAGCTCAGTGTTGGAGTAATGTTAAGGGTTTCTACAGAAAATATAACACGTAAATTTCCATACATTTGCTCGGTATTAATTCAATCTCTTGTTCCTAAAAATAATTCAGTACGATACAATTTTACATCGTATTGATCTAGGTAACTCATGAGTCGTTTTTCGTGAGTGGGTATCAATCACTTCATTGTTTACTTGCTGTTGGAAAGAAATTGATTTAATCAAACCTTGCAGTAATACATTATTGATGCATCCCAAGAAAACGAAGTCGTAATGAACCATCAGGGTCCTAACATAAAACACTGTAAGGAGCGGCAATTTTAGCTTCAATCTTTCATTGTGATTTGCAGAGGCACGTCACTGTACTGCTAAAGCTCTGCGCGGGACTGTGGCCAGTCTGAGCAGTGCTATGCATTGCTCACATAACAGACTTGGGACAAGTTTTCTGTAACTCAGCAAACCCCAGGAGTCTAGACAAAACAACACAGAGCATCTCACGCACCTCCACCACTTGTACACAGCAAAGTATCATTTTGACTGGATTTTAGCAAATCATGACCCTTCAGGAAGAAGTGTTAGGTGATAGGACAGCACGAAAGTAGGAGAGAGTCTTAGCCCTCCTCCTCCTCAGCGCCGGCTCAGCCTTTGTTCTCCAGAGGCTCTTAAACTTTTCCACATACTGGACCACAGGGGAATAACAATTTTAATAAATACACATTAAAATTCCTTTATGTACATTTGTCAAACAAAAGACAGCTTACAGTAGCAACTGCAGCCGCCGCTTGAAAGAGGAAAGTTAGAAAAGCATTTGGTGGAATTTATAGACTTTCGAATGCAAGCTGAATGTTTAATGCTTGAAAAAACAAGCACTATAGCAACACCCACTGCCACCACTACTTCAGCAAATAGTGTTTTACTGCAGTTAAACTTTTGTTACAATTCTGAGAAACTAGACAAAGGTGACACTGTATCAGATCATCTTCACTAAAGCTGAAGTACTACAAAATTTTGCAGGATACAAAACAGACCACACCAGAGTTCAGCACTGACCAAGCACATGGGAACACCTAGGTACAGCTTACAGAGACATCTATAGGTAGCGACTGTCTAATACCTCATAACTATTTACACAGGAGAGAAAGGCTGAACTTCCTACATAGGAATTCATACAACGAGGCGGAACACATTTTTACAAGGAACGTCTCGTGAAGTGTAACTAATAGAAATATGACATCAATATCCATTACCAAAAATAGATGCACCATTACCACAGACATGTTACTTAAGCAATTAGGTCTATATCAGAGACGGATAAAATACAAAGTTGACGTGGATGAAAAAAAAAATAAAAAAGGAAAAAGCAATGTAAAATATAACCAGTAACGTATCTTCCCTGCTTCGTTATCTTTCTAGGCACTGAACTGAAGCTCAGCCAGATGCAAGTTTGCAACAGACACACAGAAACATGTACAACCACACATGCTGTATCATGCATAGACTGTTGTAAAATTCCTAGAACGGAGAGAACCCACACACACTCGGAAACTGAAAAACAACATCAACAGTGTATTCTATTACACTTAGCAAACAGTAATACAGAATCGTGAAAACAGATACAGTAGGTAAGAGGAGACAGTTTCTTAATGAAGTGGGAATAAAGCAGGTCTCTAGAGCGCCCGTGGGTTTGATTGCCCTGGATATTTCCCTGCGCAGTTGAGAAAGTAGAGAGGGTGAAGGAAAATCAGGATGAGAGTTCTCTCTGATGTCCTTGCCCCTCACCCCTGTCCTCCTGCTCACACTAACGGGACGAAGAGGCAATTCCCAGATATTTCACTTTTCTCCGTAATTAAACGGAGGGATTTTCTTGGGATATCTGACGCACGAACTCCAAGAGACAGAAACAATCCCTGGATATTTACACATACACGCACACGCAAAAGAAGAAAAGAACAGGCATTTCCTCACGCGTACATTGCCGAAGGGACGCGGCTACTTCTCCTCCCCAGACGGGGACAGGAGGAGAGCAGAGGGCTGCACGGGCTCAGCCTCACACCCCGGCAGGAGCCGCGCACCCACTGCCCTCTGCCTCCGCACGTTCAGTGCCTCCCTGGAGCCCTCGCACACGCACTTGCACTCGCACCCCCGCGGCCGAACGCTCCCCGCCTCACGTTCAGACACTCCCTCGCACACACGCCCTGTCCCTCACACTCACTTGCACGCTCCCTCCTTTACACACTCGCACACTTTCACGCACTCGTATGCAGCTTCGTACACTCACACACTCCCTCACACCTTCGCGCACTCCCTCTCACACACGTACTCCGTTACACACTTCCCCCCTCGCACGCACTCTCACTCCCTGACGCTGCCTCACACGCACTCCCTCATTTACACACTCACACTCCTTCACACACAGCCTCTTCCACTCCTTCGCACGCTCGCGGGCAGTCTCTTACACACACTCCTTCGCACACTCACACAGCCCCTCGCACACTTCCTCACACCTTCACGCACTCCCTCGCACACACACGCACACTCCCTTGCACACTTCCTCCCTCGCACACGCACTGCCGCCCTCTCGCGCTCCCTCCCACGCCCCAACGGCCGCCAACAAAGCGGCGGCGGGACGCGGGCGGCGCGCACACACACAATGCTGCGCGGCACCTACCAGGCGGGCAGCCTCGGCCCAGGTGCGGTCCTTCTTCTTCCTCTTGTCTTTCATGTTTGCATCTCATTGAGGTGG